>NC_026478.1:2408391-2476501 GCF_000328475.2 Mycosarcoma maydis
GATTCTCAAACGCAGCAGATCCATGTCGTCGTCGCATACAGACCATTCGAGTTTCGGTCAGGCTTTGACGACCATCGTCGGTCTTCTGATCCACGCTGCAGCGGATGGCATCGCTATGGGCGCCTCAGCTCAGTCGGGCGATGAGACGCTCACCATGGTCGTCTTTATCGCCATCATGGTGCACAAGGCTCCAGCTGCGTTTGGTCTGTGTGCCATGCTCATGTCACAGCGCCTGTCACGCACTTCGATTCGCAAGGCCGTCGCTATCTTTGCCTTTGCCTCGCCTCTAGGCGCGCTGGTCACCTACGGTCTGCTCGCTATGTTCTTTGACTCGGCCAACACAACCGTGCACCGAGCCGCAGCAGACGCACAGGGTGGCATCGACGGCAAAAGCATCGGCACAGCGCTCGCATTTTCGGGCGGCACTTTCCTCTTTGTCGCTTTCCACGCCGTGTTGGAACTTGCCGGAGCCGAAGCGGATACGCTTCCGTCACTCGTCGGCAGCGCAGACGCGGCAGGCGAGACCCAGATCTTGGGCAAGTGGCTGAGGATAGCACTGTTGATCGCTGGCGCTTGCACTCCGAGATTGCTCCAGAGCGTGTTGGCTAGTTTTGGAGGCGCACATCATCATTGAGCTCACCTTGCAAATTGTATTTGTACTCGTTCACCTTGGACATTGAGCGCGGTAAGGTCTATGTTGATCGCGTGGGAATCATGAATGTTGTGTGATCCGAGTCTTGGAGCAAACTGAATGAGTGGTGGTTTTGGAGCGTCAGAGTTCGTGCTTCTCCGATACGGTGGCAGCTTTGGCATTGGTCCTTTTCCTCGCTTGTGTGTTCTCTCTCTCTGCTGTCGGTGCTGTGGTTGTCGAGCGTTGTTCTGCCGGCTTTTCCTTGTCCTCGTGGATCTCGTCGATCTTGGCGTCGCCCACTGGGACGACGATTTCGTGCTTGGTTCCCGGGATCAGACTCGTCAACGCGCCCCCGATAGCAATCAACGTTCTTGAACAGACCATCTGCCAGACGGTACTGCTTACAGCACCTTTGGGCGCCCTTGGAAGTGCCAAGAACCAGCCCGCAGGACCAAACCAACTATGCTGTCCTGGCGGCAACCAAAAGATGGCGGTCTTGCTGTACCAACTTGTGACCACAAACGGCATCACTGTAGTTACGATGAAAACGAGGCCGGAGACCACCATGTTGAAGCGCGAGCGCGAGCTGGCAAGAGTCGAGTTGATCGTCTCGAGAGTGCCAAGTTGCTTGTCGACGGATCGACGCAGTTTTGCCCATTTGGCGAATTGATCTTGAGACGATGTGGCCGAGAGCTGCTGTTTGGTAGTCAAGATTTCGCGACGCAGCTTGCGTTGCTGAGAGAGGGTAGAGCGGTGAAACACAGCTGTGTACAGCAGCCACAGCTGTGAGACCAACCACAACGTGATGAGATGAACAAGTCGTTATGTCAACCAAGCATTCTATACACTACAATCCAACGTGTAGAGACGAGAGATTCGTCAACTTACGATGTCCTGCAGCCTTTGCTTGCCCATCAGCGCAATGGTCTGTACGACCACGACCGAGAGGAAAATGACTATGGCTGGATGCATTTCGTGCAAAGCGCGCCTTGGGCTTGATGCGACAAATGTGGATGCGAGATCGTGGATGATGTTGAGGATCCAAATAGTTGCGCAAAGCGAGTCCTTCAGGCACTCACATTCACGATTTTCTTCGCGTCGCTTCTCAGCAGCACTTGGTGACTGTTGCACTGTGCGTCTGCCGGCCGAATATCTCAGACGCCTCCACACCAACCCTTGCTGCTCACCATCGTGCCACCTTGACAGCAGCAAATATGTTGCGTTGACAGCCATGACGGATGACAAAGTCAACACAAGACCTCAAGTACTCGCGTGGGGTAGCAATCTGTTTGCTCAGCTTCCTACTTGTCCACACGATTATGATGGCGACACCCGGCCACGTCGGACGCTTGACGCCGCAGCATGCATTATAGCGACGTGCTCGTATCAAACCGTCTTTCGCAGTCCAAGTGGCGAACTCAGGGCTCATGGTGAATCACCGCATCTCATCGAACACGTCTGTCAATGCTTGCTCCAAGACCGTCCGAAAACCGACACGCTTGTCTTTGTGGGCAAGGATATCTTCGAAGCGGTACTGGATGTGGAAGGCGGAAAAGCGTGTTTTCTAGACTACGCTGAGGAAAGTGAGCGAGAACAAGCTTTTTGCACGATAGAGGGGAGCAGGTGGAAAACCGCAGCTGTTGATGGGAGGGGTCGATGCATGGCAGTGGACCTAGAAGCACACGTATATCTGTTTGGCTCGGTTGCCGACTTGAAAGCTGCAACTCAAACAGACGAGGCTGCGGTCAAGCTCAGACAAGAGGCGAGATTCCAAGCTCACGTGTACTCGAATGACGGCCTAGTAAGCCCTGTACAAGCAACTTCGGTTGCAAAGCTACCTCGGTTTGACAAGGTCTCTGCGGGAAATGCGCACTTTGTGCTGCTCTCTCGCAGCAACAAAGAGGCACATCTCTCGCCAATATGGATCTTTGGCGACGCTCGATTTGGTGCTGTTCCGATCAAGCCGTTTGACCATACCATTGTTGTGGGCTTGCTTGTTGCGACCTCTGAAGCAGCATCGACTTCGCCGACTGACATAGCGTATCTTATGCCAGTGACGCACTTTTCAACCCACGAAGGGTTTCCTAGTGGCATTGCGGATGCCTGCGCAGGCTCTCGACACACGTTGGTCCTCACTTGCGACGGCGACCTCTATGGATGGGGCTGGAATGAAGACTCGGCTCTCCTGCCCTTCGGTTCTGACGAGAATGGGATATGGGAAAACAACATTGTCTACGAGCCAACGCTCGTCCCCCTCCCTCGGTCTGGCAATGACAGCGACGTCTCTATCGTGTCCATCAACGCTTCCAACGGCCGCTCATTCGGCATCACCACACAAGGACAGCTGCTTGTAGCAGGCTCAAACGAATTTGGATGCCTAGGTCTCAATGAAACCCTTTCCGGCCTCAAGAAAAAGCCAAGATTCGAACGCGACTTCAGCCAGATCAAGAAGGAGTACGATTGTGTCAACGGATGGCAGATGCATCCGGACTGGACGTTCGAAGGCGATGAGCGGGTGGTGGATGTACATGCTACGATGCTAGCAACTCTCATCACAGTTGAGACTACTTGCTAGAACAAATTGTGGCCGGTGTGAACCTTGCACGAACTTATAGGACAATATAATACAACCATGTATCACAAGCAACAAATGTGTGCGTTGGTGGAAGGGCAAAGGAGGAGATGAGCCGTTTCAAGCATCTTTCATCTCAACGTCGGCTCCCGCTGGCGCGGCTGCGACTGGATGCTCGTCTTCGAACGTGGTAGCAGTAGCGGTAGCGGCAGCGTTTGGATTCGTCAACAAGAGCTTCTCTTCCTCCGCTGCTGGTTGCTGTTCGGCTTCTGCCCCAGCTGCCAGCACTGCCAAGGTAGCATTGTCCGTTTCTTGGCCAAGCACTGGTTTGTCGTGCAACTGCGATTCGACCTGCGGTTGAATCTGAGGTGTGTTTGAGCCTGTAGCCGTCGCAGTGGCTGGTTCGCCTTGGGACGACGGCGCTTGACTGAGAGGTACGGTCTGAGAAGCCATTTCCGGTGCGGAGGCGGCAGGTGTGTGGGCAAGAGAGTCGCTGGGAGTATTTTCCCCGGTAGTGTTGACGCCTGATGTTGGTTCTGAGATGGTAGATTGTGTGACATGAGCCGGAATAGCAGAAGCCGGAGCGACATTGCTGGCTGCTGTTACTGGTGCTAGTGCGGGAGCAGGTGTCGATGGTGGTTCTCTTGGAGCAATAGTGCCCAAACCACCGCCTGCACTCGACAGAGATCCACCGCCGGCAGGCGTTGCTACAGCCGGCGCGTTGTGAATGCTCTGAACAGGTGCTTCTACAATCGCTGCATCATCTTCTACTCGATCCTCCGCCAGAACGTCCTGCTCCTCTGGGAAAGTTACGAATTCGTCTGGAACACGAACCCATTTAAGGATCTTGATGCCAACGCCGGCTGAGCCCGAGGCAGAAGATGCGACATCCAGGGCTGTGCCTGTAGGTACGACTCGTTCTTGACGCCACTTGACAATAGGCTCAGTCGCCTGTCGGCGTACCTCTTGCTCAATGTTGGGTACGAACCGACCTCCAAATCTCGACATGATTGTTGCAAGGCGGAGAGAAAAAGAAGAAGAAGAAGAAGCAGCAGTTATGGTTGATGGTGGTGGTGGTGTGGAGGGGAATGAGGTTTCAAGATTGCAAATTGCAAATCTTTACGCGTGGATCGTGAATCGTGAATGTCAGAACGGTGTTGGATCAAAACGCGTTCTTGCAGCTCCATGGGCCCCCTTTCAGAGTCTGAGTGTAGTAAACAACGGATATCATGTGCCACATTTCGGCTTGAAAGTTGGCGATGCCTCTGTCGCCGTTCACGATGTTCCACGCCAACACTTGATCCGTGTTGGTAACTGGTAAGCACAAGAGAGCCAAGACGGTACACTGGGTGGTGACAAGATGGAGTATGCAAATGTGAATTGGCGCAAGCAATGATGTCGTACTAGTACACGAATGAATTGAGTACATGAATGGATTGATGGTGAAGCCCAGCTAGTGCCAGAGTAGAAATACACGCATCCGCGCCGTGCCAATGCGGATCGATCGTATGGCTGTGGTGGCAGTAGAAGCTTCTTGCACCGATCATGCTCTCGCAAAGGTGATCTAAAGGGGAGAAGAAGATGAGACACTCATCATTGAAGAGCAGGTCAGTAACGAAGCACAACAGCGTGCGAGACCATGCCAAAACAACGTATCACTTGCCTTGAGCTTGTCACCTGCTCCGAAATTGTAGCCATTGAGGGCGCCACGAGCTGTAGCGCTGGATGGGATATCTGCAAACTCGACGAAAGCAATTTCGGCCTTGCCAGGGATGGTTTGGACATCGACATAGCCTGGGTATCTGTTGCAACAAGGCACGTAGCAACAAAAGCAAGCCAAAAGGCGTCAGTCAAGCTTGAGCAACACATGAGTCGACATTCCAAAGAGGCTACATACGCTGAGAACAAGCTCTCGAGCTCGCCTTTGCCGACTCCTTCGGGGATGTTTTGCAAAAAGAGCATCTTGTTGGGCGGGAGATATTCGTCGGGCATCTGTTGTTGCGTCCTCTTGGGAGCCGCTTTCTCGGGCTGCGAGATCTCTCCGGTCGCAGCTTTTTTGGCTCTGATCTTCTTCTCCAGTTCCTTCCTCCTCAAGACATTGTCTCGTCTCGCCTTCTTCTTGTGTTGCAGCCTTTGCTCTTTGTGCTGTTTAAACATTTCTGACTCGTGGCCTCCCTCGTCCTTAAGCTTCTGCAGCACCACGGCATCTGATTTGGACTTGGCAAAACTGATTTTCATCGCTTTACCGTACAGCGGAAAAAGATGCGCTTCTCGTCGAGCCTTGTCTGCTGCGTGAACGTCATCGAGCGAGACAAACGCTTGGCCGCGCATTCGAAGATTTGTATGCGCCGTTACCGAAAGAACGGTGGCATAGTTGGAAAAGAGGTTGGTGAGCGTTGCTTTCATTGTCTCAAGCTTGACCTTCTCGTTGAGATTCTGGACATAGAGCGTCTGACCGGCATCCGAAGGCAGCGGTGGAGGATCGTCTGATTCGCTACTCTGATCCATGGGCACCCCAATTGGTGATGGTGGTGGTGGTACCGAGTGCATGCTTGGTGGCACCAAGCCAGCGCCAAAGGGTTGAGGTGCCAGCGAATTTGACATGTCTATCGCCTCAACTTGCGCTGTTGCAATTGTGTACAGGCAATGATGTGAAGCGAATGATGAGGATGGGGTTGAGTTGTGTGAAGAAGTCACTCACTCTCGTCACTTGAATAAGCCAAAGCGCGCCGAAACCCGAACTGACACGCCTCTCTGCTCGGAAGTCGGTTCTGAGTTGGCGTCAGAAAGCGCTCGTGACTGTATCACGTATGTGAGAAGCCCCTCCAAAAAAAAAGTCCAAATGCAAGCTGAAATCACGAATCACGTATCGAACCCTGAAACGCGCCATCTTTGAAATTGGTAACTGTGAACCACACATCCGTGAAGCTTTGTCTTGAGCTCCGTCATCATCCATCCGTACGAGCCATCACGCATCCTTCCCTTCACTTCACTTGGGCTCGCACTTGCCATTCCTGAACCTTGCTGCAAGGCGTAACTCTGACATTTTGAGCACGCTCGTCCGCCCTCGATCCCTCGGCAAAGGACTGTACGTCTCCTTAGGCGCGTTTCACCATGTCGTCGCGTATCGAAAAGGGAGGAGCTCGGTTTAAGCCATCCATCGTTCCTAGAAAGTCGACCGCAAGAGCGACGCCGGCCAGCGTACCAGCGACAACAGCTTCGCAGCAGACATCTGCACAGTCACAAAAACAGACTCCAAACACATCGACAGCACCGCCACCATCGCCATCGCTAGTTGCGGTTGGGACAGATCGGCAGTCGCGTCCGCCATCCGTTCGTAGCAAAGCTTCAGCTGCTGCCGATACAGCTGCTACGAGCACATCTCAGAGCTATGCGTTCAACGTAGCGCCTTCCATCATCTCCCAGCCAGGCACCGCCACGACCGCTCGCACAAGCATCACCGCAGTACAGCCCTCATCCAGCTCCATCAAGCCAAAGCCAATCTTCCGCAAACCTTCCATCTCCAAACCTCGTCCGGGTTCGAGAAACTCGCTTACTCCGGCACCTCATCATGCGCAACCAACCGCCTCGACGTCTGCCTCCGCAACCCAGCCTGTACATGCTGGAAGTGGTGCTGACGTCCCCATGGCTGATGACGAGTCTGTGCCTCTCCATGTCCGCGTTCCTCCTAGCATCGGTGCCTCTTCTGGTGCTAGAAACTCGGACGCTAGCTCCTCACATGTCGACGCAGAACGTGTTCCGATTCAAACTGACGTCTCAATCGACAAGGCTTCTCAGCCTGATCCCGTACAAGTACCGCTCCGATTGACAAGATCCAAAGGCGCTAGCACAGCTCCATCCGACACTACGGCTGTAGTTAAGCAAAGTGCTTCTCAAGAAGAGGCCACACCGGCCTCACGCCCGCAACGCAGAGCTGGCACCAGCTCAACTGCACCACCTGCACCTCTGGTCGAGCGGAATGTTAACGCTAGCTCAACCCAATCATCTAGAAAGGGCAAGGGGCGAGAAGTTCTTGTGACAGACCAACAAGCAGATAGCCTTGAAATCCCCCATACCCTCAAATCCAGTCCGCAAACTACTCAGGCCAACGCTCCGGAGACGGAAACTGAGAAAGCTGCCCGTATCGCTCAACGTAGGATGGAAGCAGCTGCACGTCTGCACAAACGCCGCCTGAAACGTAAAGAGCTGTCTACTGGTAAGCCCAAGCGGCCCCTCTCGGCCTACTTGCTTTTTGTCAACTCTGTGCGTCCACAAAGACAAGCTCAAAATCCAAATGCACCCCTCACAGAGCTCACGGCTGAGATGGCTGCCGAATGGCGTCAGCTTGCACCTGCACAAAGGACCAAATGGGAGACCGAGGCATCCCTGCTGCGCCAGCAGTATGATTCGGCTCTGGAGACATGGAAGCTCGCACATCCACAAGGCGTCACGCTCGGCCCAGAGGATGAGAGCGATATGGAGACCACCTCAGAGCTCGGTGATGACGGCGAGCGCATTCGTCGCAAGAAGCGTCGCACCACTTGTTCTCGCAAGCCACATACCGTATCGGATGATGAGGAAGGGTATCGCAAGCAGGTTTTCCATGAAGGCGAACAGCTCACAGCTAGTCGCATCGATCCCTCCAACGTCACAATGGCCGACATCAGCGCAGCAGATTTCAAGAAAGGTCGTGCAGGTCCACGCACATTCGAAGCCGAGCGCGTCTACACCAGGCTCGTACACGATAGGCGTGCAGCGGCAAAGTCGGCAGCGCTGGGCGAGCACGTGTTGGGAGAAAAAATGCTTCATGCTTCGCCTTCGCCTGCACCAGCTGCAAACATTATTCGCACAGCAAACGGAATGCCAATCGCCACTGGTCAGCAAGAGTCACTTGAGGGCGAAGAAGAGATTGTTGCGGACCAGACGGGCGATGACAACGACGACGACGATGGTGAGACCGACGCTGATGGCACCACGGATGGAGAAGGTACTTCCAACAGTCGTCGTGCACGCAACAAACGAGAAGCGTCGGTCGCTGCTACAGAGGTCTCGTTCCGCGAGAACCGTTTCGCGGTTCAAACGCGTATTGTCGACGGCAAGATTGTGCTTGACGAAACTTCGCTTTTCGCCAACTACGGCAACGGTGAAGACGACCGTGATAACATGGAGGTGGTCGACGAGCGAGAAGGTGATCGTTTCGTCAATGCCTCGACCTACTCACGCAAGCTTGGCAGGAACAGAAAGTGGTCCGCCGACGAGACGGCCAAGTTCTACCACTGTCTGCAGCAGTGGGGAACGGACTTCGAGATGATCGCACGTCTCTTCCCTGGTCGGGACAGGGTCATGATCAAGAAAAAATTCAACGTGGAAGAGAAGAGCAATGGGAAGCTGATCGATGAGGCGCTTAGAAGTTCGATGCCAGTCAATCTCGAGGCGTATGCACAAGCAATCGGTGTTGATCTGTCAGGACCACCGCCCGAGATCAGGGCTGATCTGCAAGACATTGAGTCGCTCACTGCAGCTGCTGCAGCATCAGTTGATGCAACTGTCAAGAAACGCGAGGGTACAGCTCCCGCTTCTGGTCGCAAGGGCGAGCTGAGCGATGCTGAGCAAGACGATGACGACGATGGCTACGGATACGAGGAAGTAGTTGAGATCGACGACAATGGTAATGAGCACGTGATCCGTCGTAGGTTGGGTAAGAAACAAAGTCGCAAGCCAGGCAAGAAGAGACGTAACTCGACCAGGAAGAATTCGGTCTCTACGCATGCGCCATCGGAAAGCGCACACGCGCCAGCATCACGCGCCGCGATCAACGCCGACGCTTCGGTGACAGTCGACGCAGCTCAAGTAGACTCGAGCACAAACGGGCAGCCCGAGACCAGATCCGGTGGCCCTCCTTCGATCGGTAGCCGCAAGAGCACCAGAGCGACGCGCAATCGTGCCGCTTCGATCAACAGCAGCAAGCACGCACCGCGCGATCGAGCCCAAGTCGAAGAGATCGTTGGCCAGCTGTAGCGGTGATGCAGAATTGGGTTTCCTGCTTTCCCTTTGTCGTTGGTTGAATGCAATAGCACACTTATGCATATTGACCAATGAGGATGGATCTCCGGCGTTGCTTGTGCTCTCGAAAATGTGCGTTGATCATGCGATCTAGAAAGCGACGAGCGTCGTCGGCATGGAATGCTCTACACACTGCGTACAGACTCTACGCGTATTCTGGGGGCGCGCGGTTGTGGGTACGATTAGACAAGCGTGGTTCTGACGCTAGCGTCACTGTTCGGGCCAATGTTGGGATGCTCAGCTTACGTCGGCGTTTCGATCTCTGCCGCTGTGAGAGCGCAAGCTGAAGCGCAGCAGCGTTTGCTATGCATCACGCAACACAAGAACACAGCGTGGATCCGTGTTTGGCAGTTGGCGCTGCACGAAGCCGTCGCTCTCGTGTTTGCGAGCCGACCACCAACGAGCACGCTCGCTTCCGTCGTCTCGCGCCCTCGATGTTTGGAGCCAAGCCTCGAAATGGCGTCTACAAACGGCAAGCCGCGCTCGCATCTCAGACACCTAGCAACTTGCGAAATCGCACACCGAGGCCCAAAGCATGCTTCTACAACAGGCTTGTGTAACGCCGATTCGCCGTCAAAGACCTTGGATGCATCTCGGCTAACCCTTTTTCACTTGATGCTTCCATGCCATGCCCTAAGAAAGGCGCTTACTTGACCGCCGTGCATAGCACAAGCGAACAGAAACGTGCCGCTCTGTGCAGAGCAAAGTGTCTATGCGACAACGGTCCAAGCCGCATCGATTGATTTCAGCCAAGGACAATGGGCTAACAAGTGGATGGCCGTTCAGATGAGCGTTAAGTATGCGGTGAGATCTTTGAAATTTTGAGGACAATCGCTCGCTAAGAGTATGGCGTCAAGGGTGGTGACGAGCAGTTCAGTGCAGTAAGCTGATCAACGCGTTCCAAGTGATGTAACTGTGTACCAGCCGAAGGATCAAGGATCAGTCGTCTGGTCATAAAGGACTGCTAGGCTCGGTATGTAAGCACCACCTGTAAGGCAGCAAGCTTAATAAGTGATACAGATAGCCCAACATCGCACAATGCTCATCTTTCAGAATCTGCTCGCCCTTCTGCTGCTCGTCAATGTCGTGTATGGCGCTTCAGTCCGGCTGAGCTCACGCCAGACGGACCGCAAAAGTGACAACAGCGATAATGCCTCAGCTACCTCTATTTCCAAAGACGCTGGACCTCTTGGTCTCGACAATGCGCATTGTGAAAACGTCAAGCTAACGATCCCTGTCAACGTGCAACTAGCCAACTTTACCAATGTCGATAACAGTTACTCGAACCAGTCCTATATTACTCGGCTTTGGATTTCACCGAGGCTCAGGCCAACTGGACCACCGAGCATGGCCCGAGTAGGGACGCTTGGTTCAAGTTGAACCGCACTTTCTCGATCAAACGCTTACTACTGTACGCCGATGCGAGGTGCTAGGAACAACAGCGCGCTGTGGACCTTGGTGCACGGCATCGGCTTCGATTCGAGCTACTGGGACTACACGTTGTCGAAAGAGTACAGTGTGGTCAGGCATGCTGCTAGTTATGGATACAGCACCTTGAGGTAGGACAGGCTGGGAACCGGTGCAAGTGAGACGCCCCGAACGGGAGGATTCGATGTCGTTCGTGCGCAGACCGAGGTAGCCATCTACCAAGGTGTGCTGAAACAGTTGAGCAACACAACCCGCGTCGGCGGAAAGAGGCACAACAGGATTGTCGGAATCGGACACTCGCACCGCTCCGTCCAGACGCAGGCTGTGTCGATGATGACCACGGGGCTGCTCGATGCCGTCGTGCTAACCGGTTACACAACCAACTCTACTAACCTCCCCGGCTACCTTCACGCCGCCTCTTATTCCATCGCAAATAGAATCTTCCCGGACCGCCTCGGTAACAAGTCGGACATCTGGCTCGCCACCGGGAGCAACGCTTGGGACATGCTCGGCTTCTTGTACGCTCCTTACTACTCGGAGGCATCATTCGACCTCGCTCGCAGTACTGAGCAGGCTGTAACCGTGGGATCACTGTTCACCGTTGGCGCTGTCGGTGGCCCGTCTAGCTTCAGCGGTCCTGTGCAGGTAGTCAACGGCGCCAAAGACTTTGTCTTCTGTTCGAGCAATTGCTGGGCCGGTCCAAACGGTACCGACATCCCCAGTGGCGTCAAGATGCTCTACCCGCACGCAAAGAACTCTACCAGCTACATTGCCGAAGATACCGGCCACCGCATCACTGCCCACTACAGTCAGCCCATGGTCGCCAAAGAGATTTACAAGTGGATTGCTGCACAGGGTCTGTAATCACATGATACTCTTGCATTTGTAGTGGATTGTGTTTTACGTCGTTGCGTATATCGATGATGAAGATGTGGCTCGTGGTTTCGTCGAGCTCGGTATGGAGTGGAGGCAAGTATGTGTGGCGCACACGGTGAGAAGCACAGTGAAGCGTTGAGCGATTCGGGAACTAGAGTTTTGAGCGTGGCTCTTCTGTGTCGACGAACAACGTGGACAGAGGGACTCTGAACGATTTTGGGATGGTAACGGGCGTTCTGGTATGACGATCGACAAAGACGTGGGTGGAAGTGATGAGTGCGGCTGTCTGTGTTGCGTTTTGTTCGCGGATCGATACCTGATATGTCACTGAGGAGTTGCCTAGCTTGACGACCCTGAGTGCCACAGTGAGGGGAGAGGGAAACGAGCAAGAAGCAAAGTAACGGCAAGAGTTGGTGATGACGAGGCCTACAATGTGTGCTCGAGGCTTTTCCGAGTCGGACGACGGCGCACGGTGTGCAGATGACGATGCATGAATGTATGGCTCGAGCCCACACGCACTGATCAGGTACGCATTGATGATGCTATCAGCAATCAGGTAGTAAGACGAGTTGTTCAGGTGCCCGTACTGGTCGTTGTCCAACCAGCGAGTTTGATACGTGACTGCATATGGCCACGCGCCTTCGGGTTGCGACATGATGCGTGAGGTGGAAGGGTCCGATATGTCAAAGCCAGTGTCCAGACGCGGACGAGAGCAACGCCGAATGTAGCTCTGCAACAGATGGTGCGTGCAACGATGCTCGAATTGCTCCAAAGCATCAAACTAGACAATTCCTCAATCACGAATCATCGCATCGTGAATCCGGAAACCGGCGTATGTGATCACTCCGTTAGCCGCCAAATGGATCACGAATGTCAATCACATTCACGATTTTAGCGAACCTGCGAATATTCACGATTCACGATTGGAGATGTATTCACGATTAATCGTGAAAAAGCACGAGCCTGAAAAACGTTGAAAATCACGGACCAAAAATCGGGAATTGCGAATGGTGAATTACGAAGGCTTTCTCATCCTCAACGCAGTCATGAGTACCATTCGCATCTTGGCAAGATGATTTCGCTCTATGAGAAGCATGGGTTTGGCTTGCATATGCAATCCTCATGTGACGATGTGGGTATGTATTTATAGCACCGCCGATGAGGGCAAACATGCTTGCTTAATCCAAGTATGCCTTGAGTTGAGCCGCGGATTCCAGAGTCGTTTCTTCATCCAACGCATTCAACGGCGGGGTCACCGCCATGGTTGCCCTTCCTTTCCTGGCTCCACCTGCCGCTGATGACGGAAGAGCAGACCTAGCCGTCCTGGGATGAAGCGACCTGCTTGCTCCCGTCGCTAACCTCCTTGATCCAGTCGCACGCTTCAGCAGCTTCTGCACTGCATCGTCCAACTCAGTCACTGCATTTTGCAGTACCGTGTACGCTCGCAGTTCACGCTGCGCGTCGAGATCGTTCGATGCTTTGGGTATCTTGTGCGATTTGCACTTGACATGGACGAGTTTATGCGCAAGGTATCGCAGCCAGAGCACGTTAGTCGTGGGGCAGTAGGCTTGCCACGAGCCCTGCGTGGCGATTCGCATCTCGCGATAGACTTCGAATTGCGTATCACCCGAACCTTGAAAGAGCGACTCGTCGTCGAAGGGGTAGTACAACACCTCGGTCTTCTTAGACCTGCTTTTGGTGTTGGTGGCACCCGACGTCGTGCAAGCACGCGAGAGGGTAAAGTCGATCACCGTAGCCTTTACTCCAGAAACGCTCGGGTTGAGTAGCCAACTTGATACCTTGTCCTCGACGCGAGTCTCGGCGCATGCATCCTGCACAACAGCCTGAACGAGGATGTTGCCCCAATGCAAATCGCGGTGCTCAAACTCGTACTTCGCCTCCATTGTGCCCAGCCCGCCGACGACCTGCCAAAAAATCGAAGCTGCTTGCAGCCAAGACTTGATCCTGAGACTCTCCAGATCCGTTCCGCCGTCGGTCATGACAAGCACAGCATAAACTTGTTGACGACCCAGAACGTGAGGTCGAACGTTTTCTGCGCCTTCACCAGTCTTTGCACGGCGTTTGGCGTCCCATCGGTCCCAAGCTTGCAGCAGAGCGGCTGGATACGCCCCTCGCACGACATGCGCCGCACGAAGCGAGACAAACGAGTCCGAGGCACGCAACTCGCGTCCAACGAGCTGCATTAGGCGGATCTCTCGTTCAACGTCGGCAGCGGATGAAGTGGATGGCAACTCGTCATTTTTGACGTTGCTGCTAGTTTGAGCGCAAGTCGGCGCTGAGATGGGAATGATCTTGAGCACAACTGCCTCTTGACCATCCTCGTCGGCTCGGCATGATGCGGAGATCTTGAAGACCTCGCTATAGCTTGCTTCGCCAATCTTTTCCACTCGTCGGCACAGAGGAGTCGCTTTGGTAGAGGTCGAGCTTGAGCGCAACTGTTGGACGACGTCCGCGAAGGATTTTGGCTTGGTCTGAGAGACGGAAGCGAGCAGATCAGAGAGGTGGTCTTCAGTTGAGGTCGCCTCGTCACCGCCCGACACGTCTAGATCAGCGACTTGAGCAGCGAGTTGAAGGGTAGGATCTTGGTCATCTGAAGCTTGCTTTTCGGGCTCGTCATCCTCGTCATCACTGGTTGCAGCGATACGGCGGGTAACGCGCTGATTCTGCCTAGCTTTGGCCTTTGTCACAGAGGTCGATTTGTTACTCATCCCTACAAAGGAGTCATCACTGCTGGTGCCGACCAGGCTGAAAGACGACTGGCTGGTGCCTCCAGCGTCAAAAGATGAGTCTGAAATACCATTGCACGAGGATAGCGATGAGTCCGAAACAGCAATGGCAGATGACGGTGCCGATCTCCGGGTAGTTGTGTGCCGTGGTCTCGAGACTGTGGACCTTCGAGGGGGTTTGCGAGCTGCGTTGGTTGCTGTCTTGCGTGGACTTGGGCATTGATTCTGCTGCTGAAAGTGCTGACCCTTCTCTTCGATCGAGAGTTGGGCCAGCTGTCGAGCCTTCTCAGCAAAATACGACTTGGTGGGAACCGGACGACGAGGTGTCATGTCTCTGTCGGTGAAGTCATAGTCTTGGATGGCCATACGTGCCGCTTGAGCCGCTCGCCGTGACGTTCTGCCAGCTGGCTGAGTTGCTGGTGACGTCGATCCGGTTGGCAAACTGGGCACAGCGAATGTGGGTGCTGTGACTGCGGTCGACTTTCGGAACGTTGGAGGGTCGTCGACGGCATCCTTACTGGTCTTGCTCCGACGTTGCTTAGGGGTTGCGTCAACAGCACTTTTGGCGGGGGCTTTTGTAGCAGCCTTGTTGGGGCTGGAATGAACAAGTGATTTGGCGGCCACCGCGTCATCTTCGTTGAAGATCTTGTCGGAGAGCACATCCCTTTTCCGCCGACTATGTTTGTCCTTTTTGACAGGTGAGGAGCGGATGTAACTGGGTGAAGAAGCGGTAGGAGAGCTGGAAGCTGGCTGAGAGGAAGAGCTAGAGTCGCAAGTCTGGGGTGCTGAGCTTTGGTTGGTTGCTGAAAGGTGGTCGAAAGTCTCGTCGTCCGGCTCGTCATGTTTCAGACGTAATGTGGATGGCAGCACGGAGGCTCTGGATCTGCCATAGGTGGCCCTTGGTTTCGTTTGTGGCTTGAAAAAGCCGAAAGGGTCATTCTCATCCTTCTCGAGTGAGATGAAGGTGCTCTGTCGGTTTACGACCCTGACTTCCGCTTTGCGGCCGTACACCGACACCTTTTTGGTGTTGCCCGAGAGGAAGGACATGTTCAGATGGCGAAACTCCTTTACCGTTGATCTAGATTACGAGCAACGGTCCACGTCAAGATGGTGACGATGTTGACCAGCACGGTGATAAGACTGCCGTGTTAGTTGAAAGTCTACCGCACCCGCCCGAGGGAGAGCCAAAGTTGTGCGAAACAGCTGCTCTTGTCTCCCTGCATCACATTCACGATTCACAATTTGGTGATAATCACGAATCGTGCAACACCAACACATCACATCCTTCCACAATCACGAATATTCGTGAATCACACGGCCACAAATCGTGAATCGACGCGAAGCCTACACGTGACTTTGCACAATCGTCGGATTACATAAGCTGGTCGCTTTTAACAGTCGAAAAGTGTCAAGGCGCATTCGTGATTATTCACGATTCGTGACTTGTAATTTCTTCCTTTGCCGACAAGCTGGCGAAAGCAGCTTAGACTGGAGAAGGCGGGATTCATGGTTGAAGAATTGCATCTCTCGCAGATCGCTCGCATCGACTTGCTCCACCACCTTGTTCTAGGCCTACTCGTCTCTCTCTCGATCAAACATGTCGTTCCTCATGCCCGGCACAGTGGTTCGGGCGCTGGCATCTGCTCCGTGTTCTAGCTCTCGATGCTTCAGCACCTCGGCGGCCGCGTTGAAGAAGTCGAACCGTGCTCGTGGTGCTGCGAGAAAATCGCCTCGTAACCAAGCGCTTTTCGCTGCGCTATCTCCGCGTCTTTCACCCAGACAAGGTGGTCTTGCCACAGCCGCTGTCAGTGCTGGCGGAAAGTCATCGCAAAAGGCTTCCAACAATCTGGAACCGAAGGAAGGTGAAACTCTGCTCACACTCGAACAGGCGTGCGAACAGCTTCAAGCACGCGGAGCTGCCAAGCGACCGCTGAATGCGTTCGAAGTCCACATTGTCACGTCGGTATCGTCTCATCAGACCAACGCGCTTCGAGGTCGCATCGCATATCCCAAAGATCCACGAACGAAACAGGAGCGCCTTCTGATCTTTGCCGAGGAAGGCTCGGACGCTGCCGAGGCTGTCAAGGAGATTGTGCAATCGGAAGCAGCATCGTCTTCTTCACCGTCAGAGCCGGGCATCATCCTCGGTGGCTCGGAACTCGTCTCACAGGTGCTCAACAATCGCATTGCCGGCTTTACCAAGGTTCTCTGCACCAACACTCTGCTCTCCGAGGTGTCCAAAGGCCTTGCAAGGTCACTCGGTCCCAAAGGTCTGATGCCCAATCCGCGTCGTGGAACCGTGGTACCGTCGGATGACCGCAAGGCGATCCTCAACGCTATTCGCGAGTCCAAAGGCGCTATGGATTGGCGCTCGGACAAGGTTGGCGTGATTCGAGGCGCGGTTGGCCGTCTCAACTTTGGCAAGCAGGATGTCAGGAACAACGTCACAACCTTGCTCGATGCAATTGTTCAGAAGGTACCCACGCTCGGCTCGCAGCAGGCAGTACAGGGAACAGGTCAAACCAAGCAATATACGCCGCGTGAAAAGCGGTCACCTGGCGAGCTCAAAAAGGCCGCCAGCATAATCAAGCAGGTCCACCTCAGCTCAACACAAGGTCCAGGAATTAAACTCGACCTCCGTGATGTACTCGCCTAAGTCGGAATCTGCATCCACATCCCGTGAATCAGGTCCATGTAATCCTATCAGCTCTGTCGGTCACGACCGCATACAATTGTGGTGTGTGAGCACACTCGGCTTCCTATCAACCAGACGTCTGTCGCCAAGTGCCGACATGCGGCTTGAGACCGACGCCCAATCGCTGCTTGAGCTGCTTGACGTGAATGAAAGGTATCTATAAAAACTTTATTTCTCTTTGCTATGAATAAACAACATACAAATCACAGAAGATCGACCTTGTAGGACGAGTAAATCTCAGAGCGACCAGCTTTGCAAGTTGATGTAGTGGACACCCTCACCGTCAATCACACGGCCCATGACGACGGGGCGCTCGCCCGCCTGGCTGAGCAGACTCAAGATCCTCTCCTTTTGCGCCTCTTGGACGATGAGCACCATGCCGATGCCGTTGTTAAATGTCCTGGCCATTTCTTCCGGCTCGACGTTGCCTGTAGCTTGCAACCAGTCGAAAAGCGCGGGCCTCTGCCATGATGCAAGGTCGATCTCAACACCCTTTCCGGGCGAGAGGATTCGCGGAATATTTTCTGTGAATCCACCACCGGTGATGTGCGACAGGGCCAGCAGGCCGTGTGGCTCGGCAAACAGCGGCGTAAGCGCCTCAACGTAGATTCGTGTGGGCGCGATGAGCGCATCGCCGAGGGTGGCAGCAGGCACAGAGCCGTCCTTCTCTGCCGACCAGGGGCAAGGCGCGGACAGCGAAAGACCGGACCGGGCGAGAATCTTGCGAACGAGCGAGAAGCCGTTCGAGTGGACACCGGAGCTATGGAGACCTACGAGCACATCGCCAGCCTTGAGCTGGTCGAGCAGTGGCAAAAGTGCCTCACGCTCGACGGCACCAACGGCAAAACCAGCAAGGTCGTAGTCGTCACCGTCGTACATGCCTGGCATCTCGGCAGTCTCGCCTCCAATGAGACCACACTTGGCCTGTCGGCAACCCTCAGCAATACCCGAGATGACTGAAGTGGCCACAGGGACGCTCAGCTTGGAGCACGCAAAGTAGTCGAGAAAGTAGAGGGGGGCTGCACCCTGCACGAGAAGGTCATTGACCGACATGGCAACCAGGTCGATACCGACGGTATCGTGTTTGCCCATGTCGAGCGCAACGCGAAGCTTTGTTCCGACACCGTCAGTACCAGAGACCAGCACTGGGTCTCGCATGCCGATGGCCTTGAGGTCAAAGGTACCACCAAAGCCGCCGAGCGAGGCATCGCAACCGGGTCGACGCGTCGACTTGGCCAGAGGCTTGATGGCCTCGACGAGCGAGTTTCCGGCATCGATGTCAACACCAGCGGCGGCGTAAGTGAGACCGACACCCGTCGATTTGCCAGCCGCAGGCTTAAGCGCACGGTGAGCAATGTCGCGACGGAAAGTCTTACCCTCAAACTGAACAGCGTCGACACCTTTGTAGGCGAGTTCGACGGCCTCTTGGAGCGTGTTGCCAAATGCTGAGACGGCAATGACACGGCCACCAGCAGTGACAAGCGTTCCAGTAGCATCAATCTTGGTACCGGCGTGGTAGACGGTGACGTTCTGGGGAACCGGACCAATGGTGATGGGGACGCCGGTAGGGTACTTGCCAGGGTAGCCCTGGCTGGCGAGAACGATGCTGACGGCGTGCTGGTTGCGTACAACGGGCTTAACCGAGTCGAGTCGACGTTGGACGCAGGCCAGCACAATATCAGCAAGGCTGGTCTGAGACTCATCGAGCAATTCGAGCACGGCCTCGGTTTCGGGGTCGCCGAAGCGGACGTTGTATTCGAGCACCTTGGGACCGTCGGCGGTGAGCATGAGACCGACAAAGAGCATGCCGACAAAGGGGTAGCCTTCGGCACGCATACCATCGATGGTGGGGACGAGCACCTCTTTGCGGATACGAGCGGGGAGGTCGTCGACGAGACCTTCGGGTGCGGGGGTGTAGGCTCCCATACCTCCTGTGTTGGGGCCAGTGTCGCCTTCGCCGATGCGCTTGTGGTCCTGGCAGCCGGGGAGAGCAGTGATGGTGTATCCGTCGGAGAAAGCGAGCACCGAGAGCTCGGGACCGACAAGCCTCTGCTCGATCAAGAGCGATGAGCCAGCATCGCCAAAGACCTTGTTGACGAGAATATCCTCGACACCTACACGGGCCTCTTGGTCGGACTCCGGGAGAAGAACACCCTTGCCAGCAGCCAGACCGGACGCCTTAAGAACGACGTGCTGGGCACCGCCAAGCTCTTGGATGTAGGCGAGACACTCTTGCACCTGAGTGGCATCGAACGACTGGAAGGCAGCGGTGGGAATGTTGTATTTGTGCATGAAAGCCTTGGCAAAGGTCTTGGAGCCTTCCATCTGAGCGGCAACGGGCGAGGGGCCGAAGACGGGGATGCCGACTTTGCGAAAGGCAAGCTCGACGCCATCGACGAGCGGCTGTTCTGGACCGGGGAAGCAGAGGTTGATGTCATTTTGAACAGCCCAAGCCGTGATTTGGCTGAAATCGCCGGAAGCCTTGGGCGAGTCGATGTTGGTGCATTTAGGACCGAGGCTGGCGGTACCGCCGTTACCGGGAGCGCAGAAGACGTGCTCTACGCGAGGCGAACGGAGAAAGTGGTTGGCAATCGCATGTTCACGTCCACCGGAGCCGAGGATGAGCACACGGAGCGGCGCGGGCGATGGGAGCATCGACTCAAAGGGAATGTTGAGAGTGGACGAGGCCATCTTTGCACGCTTGTGAGCAGGTTCTTGTTGCACGTGCATGCTAAATCGCCTCTGTGATGAGACGAGATTCGACGCACAGGGAATGCAGGAGGTGCCAGCGATGACGAGAGACTCGGACGAGCAGTGGAGAAAGCCGACCACCAAAGAAGAGGAAGAAGGAGAAACGAAAGAAGAAGGCCGAAGACGCGCAGCTACCGATACCAGTTGCTTGCTCGTCTCGAGATGGACCCACTTGGTTGTGTACGACTCGTAACTGGTTGGCTAGCTGCAACACCAAAGCTGTCAAGAGAGTAGCCACGAGTAATTTTCTTATCCTTTTTCTTATTTTTTTTCTTTACTAACCCTAACGTATGTACTTGTGGAGTCAGACCCAACACAAAATCACACAAAGGAAGAACAAATCGCGAATGGCTTCGCGAGCTGACCCTTTCTTTGCCGTATCAGACAGCCCGAAGCTCCAGCTTGGCCTCACTCGCGACTCGCACTGAAAAGAGAAAGCGGGAAGCATAAATCACGAATAAGTTATAAAGTTAACCACAATCGTGAATTGCAGAAAAAATGAAAAAAAGCGAAAAAACTTTGGACCTTCGATAGACAAGAATACTCCGAAATCCGAGAATTTCAAAGCAGCATCTATCGGCCGGATTTACAATTTCGCCACATTCCTCGGCCCTATCTATCAATCACGAATTTGACATTTTGAATTCTGGAAAATCGTAAATCGTACAGTAAATCACGAATGCCAGTCACGAGTCATGAGGGGATTCACGCTTTCATGCAATCCTGTGAACTTGAGTGCTAAGGCCAGTGGTGCGTAAGCGAGGGTTTGTACACCACATTGCCCTGTCGATCCCTGCCTGCACCAATATACGCCGAGCTTAACTTGTTCCGGTCCGGGATCTGCCTGGTTTTGGCATACAGGCGGGTTGACTGCCTTTCATTCCAGACATGTATCGGCCAGTGGAATGGACTGGTGCCCAAAGCGGCTACGGGCAAAACCAGAAGGTCTACAGTATCATGTATACAACAGGGAGGGTGCTCTCTATTGCGCAGCTGTGGCTGGATGCACCGCTCGGTTTCGGTTCAACAGCTCCGGGGCCAAGACGCGAGATAGCAAAGGAAACGCGCTCTCTTGGCAACCAACCGACGTAAGATTGGTGGTTGGCAAGCGTGAAGAGCCGGAGCAGATGGACACGCATTCTAAAGATCCGAGTTGCTCCGCTTATCTGATTTCGCCGAGCGACCCACGACTCGCCGCAAACCAATTTTTTTTAGCGGCTTTTCTGCCACTCGAGCCTATCAGATGGCGATTCAAACGGCGCCACTTGCCGCTCTCTTGGCCGACGATCTGCATGAGCTATTCACATTGTAAGCGTATCGGTGCTGTTGCATGCGTGGGTCGACTCGCTCAGCGCTCCCAGCACTGCCGGACTTTTTCGATCTCCACGGAAACATCCTGCATCCTGCATCCTGCATCCGCCCTGAAGCCAAGCCCAGCTAAGCCCAGCTAAGCCCAGCCAAGCGAAGCGAAGGGCGGCTGGGACACAAGAAGAGCAGAGGCCAAAATGGCACATACAGTATATGCTTAGCTGGGGTTACGTTGAGGCGGATGAACAAAGGGAGCGTGGAGGCTCAGTCATTCCTTCCGTGAGCATTCATCGATCCGGCTGACTCGGTGCATTTTCACGATTTCGAGTAACTTAACTTAATCAGATGTGAATCATTCGCATTTCACATTCGCAATCCACATTTCAGGCCAATCACAAATCACACAGCCTCAACACGCACCGCAAGTGGCGTCGTGGCGTGGCGTGGCGTGGAGAAAGAGAGAGAGACAAAAAAAGGACAAACAAAAACGAAAGAGAGGACACCGAAGACGGACGAGCTGCTGCGAAAAAGCGAAATTCACGATTAAATTCACATCCGTGATTCACGTTGAGTCGTTCCAAAATTTCACCTTCCCGTTCGGTCAGACGCGGTGACTATGACGGACTTGGCACACTCACACACTGCCTCGTTCCCTGTGTGCTTCTTCCTCGCCGCTTGTCGCTTATTGCTTGTCGCTTGCCAAGCCCTCCATCACCTATAGACAGTCACGACTGTGACTCTCCCCGAACAGCTTCCCCATCTCTGCAACTGTCCCACGTCCGCACTCTCTCCATGCCACCACCATATCCCATCAACCAACTCACCGCTCAACCTGCAAGCTCTCTTTAGCTCTCGACACCTTCCGTTGTCGCGTTGTTCACTTCGACGGATTCCAGCTTGCCCCTCTAAACTTTAGGTCGTAACCCGCTCAACTCAAGTTTCATTGTGTTGCCAGCTTGGTTGGCTGCATTGAGAGCGTCTCGCTCGCCACTCGTCGGCTCTCGCTCCACCACACCAGGTGCTCCTCCTCTCTACCAATCGCGCCTACATTTCCCCTCAGTCATGGCGCAGTCGATTCGCATAAAAAAGCCTGCCGCTTCGGCCGCTTTGGCCGCTTCAACCTCTGCGTCCTCGTCAACCCTCGCCGCACCCTTCACCACCAACCACGCTGGCTCAGCCGCCCCTGCAGATGCCTCTGAAGCGCACACCCAGAATGTAGTCGTGCTTGGTGGCTCGTACGGCGGTATGCGTGCTGCTACTGTCCTGGCACAGAAGCTTCCTCCTACCCACCGCGTCATCCTCATCGAGCGCAACTCGCACTTTAACCATCTCTACGTCTTTCCACGCTTCTCTGTTCTGCCCGGTCACGAGCACAAGGCTTTCATCCCATACACGAGCATCTTTAAGGATGCGCCTGCACGCCCAAACTCGCAGCTTCAGCGCGGCCGTTCCACCGCATCTTCCGCCAAGCACTCGGATCCAACTCCAAAACTAGCCGCAGCTGCGTCAGGTCCATCCAGCGTCACCCGTAATGCGCTCGAGATGGGCTCCACTTCCTCTTCCTCTTCCTCTTCCTCCTCCTCCTCCTCCTCTGCCTCTGCCTCTGCCTCTGCCTCTGCCTCTGCCTCTGCCTCTGCCTCTGCCTCTGCCTCTGCCTCTGCTTCTGACGCCAAGCCTGGCACTTCACGCAGAGCTGCTGTAACCGCCTCCACGCCTAGCTCCATGCCGGATGTGCCAGAAGATTCTCTCGTGACTGATGACGCTTTTGCCGCGATCGGTGACGAGGAGATCAATTCCTTCCGGTCCGACTCGCCTGCATCTTCTCGTGGACGCTCTCAGGACAGTCGTCACTCTTCCCAATTGTCCGTCTCAACCGAATTCAGTGCTGCCGATTCAGACTCGAGCAGCTCCACCTACGACGTGCCCAGCACCGCCGCGTCTTCCTACATCGAAACCGACATCAAGCTCACCAGCTCCAAAGGTATCGAGGACGAGCTCTCCCTCAATGCCGTCAAAGCACGGCAGGAGGAAAAACTCGGCAGGCCCGAGATTCAGATCACCGAACTCACCAGTGCGGTACAACAAAGTCTCAATTTGGACGGTCACAACGCTGACGATCATGACCAAAGTGTCGCCGACGGATTTGAAAACTCTGCGCCCCACATTGTTCTGCAGGCTTCCGTCACCGATATCTCTCCAACCCACGTGACTGTCACGCCCACATGCTCGTCGTCCTCGCATCACTTGTCAGAATTCTCGCCGAAAAAGTCGCTCTGGGCCATCGAGAGCGTTCAAATCCCCTACTCGCACCTCGTCTATGCGCTCGGAAGCCACCTCCCAGATCCGCTGCGCACCGAGGCACGCTTCAAGGCGGACGGAACCGACTGGATGCGCAAGATCCAGGATCGCATCAAGCACTCCAACGAGATTGTGCTTGTCGGTGGCGGTGCCCTCGGTGTGCAATTTGCCACCGACATTGCCTCTGTGCATCCGGGCAAGAAGGTGACGCTGATCCACTCGAGAAAGCAGCTCCTCCCCAACTTTGACGAGCGCGTTCACCAGATTGCCTACCACAGACTCACGAAGCTCGGTGTCAATGTTGTGCTTGGAGAGCGACTTGCCCTTACCGAAGGGTGTCCGCGCGGCTCCACCGTACAGAGCTCGGCTGCGGATGCGGTGGGTGCCAAGGCCGAAGTCTGTGTAACAGGTGATGCAAACGGTCAAGGTATCCAGGCGCATCAAGAGGGCATGTGCATCGGCAGTGGACGCAAGCTCGTCCGCACTACGGGCGGCAAGTCGTTTGAATGCGACCTGCTGCTTCTGTGCACTGGTCAGCAACCCAACTCGTCGCTCATGGCGAGGCTGAGTCCGAGCTCGGTGGATCCGAGCAGTCGTCTGATTCGCGTTCATCGAAGTTTGCAAGTCGCTGTTCCCGATCCACGCGATGCAGCGCAGCAGCCGTTCGACGCCAAACCGCCGTGTGGCGATTGCGACTGCTTTCTTGACAAGAAGGCGCACGGCGCCGAGTTGAACAGTGGACAAGAGCACCACCTCGTCGAGCATCTTGGACACGAATCGCGCCGGCTCACAAACGTCTACGCTATTGGCGATGTTGCCGATGCGTTCGGAGCGTTAAATGCCGGCTACCAGGCTTGGAACATGGCGGATATCGCCGCGGAAAACATCCTCCGAGATCTCGCATCTCACAACGCACATGCACCCCAACATGTCCAGATGGCCCACTTCGAGCCTGCAGTCAACATGCTCAAACTGAGTCTCGGGCTGGGCAAGATGGTCTTCCAAGGCCCCACGATCGCGCAACATGCACCGCACCCCGCGCAGCCCCACCAAACCGGCGCCTTGGACGACACCAACGACCTCCCTCTCAACGGCCGCATCCCCGGCAGACCAGAGATCACCATCAAAGACGATCCCGACGACCTCGGTGTCGAGGGCGTCTGGACCTTCATGGCTAACGCCGATACGAGCGATATGTACAAGTAGTCTCTCCTCCGCCTGCTCGCGTGCTATTGAGGAGATAATCGTGAATCCTCCTTCCTCCCCCCCTCTTTTTTTTTTTTTTCTTTAATCTCAGCTACCGGGTCCTCACGAGCACAGCATCGAAACGTGCATGTCTGAAATGTGTGGTAACGTCAAGTTATGTGTGAACGCTTGAATCTGCATTTGTAATCTGAGCGGAAGCGGACGCCGAGGCACAGAACAGCGACGACGAGCGGGCGTGCACCGTCAGCGCTGTCGAGAGTTCAAGGTACATGCATGTGCAACGAGACGGACGACTAAAGTTAAGTGGAGAGCGACGCCGAGTCCAACGTGGAAGCTAGATCTGTGCTAGTCCACGAGTAGCGCAGTCTGCTAGCTGGATCGCGGAGTGCGCCAGCTACAGACGAGCGCGATCCGCGCACCGCGGCTTCAGCCACATACTCCAATGACGTCACTGCTTGACGCTGGTCCTGGTCGCAAGGCGCACACGCCCCTTCCTGGCACTCGACCGCTTCCGCGTCTGCATCCGCGTCGCCGTCGCGCGAAGTCGGAAAGGGCGAGCGCAGGTACTTGGACGAAGCGTGCAGTGCGGCTGATGACGAGATGCGAGTTGTAGAAGGCAGAGGGTTAAAGTCGTTGGCGCGATGTTTGCCCCAGCGTGGCTTGAGAGGCGCTGAGATCTTCTGTTTTTTGATCATGGCGAGTTCCAGCGATAGCATGAGCAGATGCGATGAATTGCTCAATAGTCGGAAGCGCAAAGGCTGCGGCGAAACACCGCCACACGTGCCACTCGAGCCCATTCGTCCACGTCCGCCTTGCGCCGAAAGTCCGGACGCCGCCGACGTCGCCTCGTCTTCACCAAAGTCTGAGCCAAATCCACCTCCATCTTCCAGTCGCTCTCCGGCACGAGGTGGGTACGATGGCCCGCGACGCAACCCCTCCATTCCGCTGAGAAGCAAAGTCTGCGGAGGTGGTGCACGTTGCCCAACCGAAGACGCGACTACTTTCACCGCACCCCTACGGCCTCTGGAACCACGCGGTGGGGAAGGATCCTCATCGATCTGGTTTGGACCGTCTGCACCACCTTCACAAGCAGAGCCGGCAGCAGCAGCTGCGGCATAAGTGAGGTCGGGTGAAGATCGCACGCTGCGAATCGGGCTAGACATGCTGAGGTGCGAAGCTTCGCTGCGCCCGCTCCTACGCGATCGAGAGGACGACAAGGATGACTCCGGAAACGTTGACGACGCAACCTCCGACATACCTCCACCAAACAAGCCTACGGCACATTGACGCGTCGATCTACGAGGCGAAGATGCACGTCCACGGCCACCTCGACCTCGACGAGCTGGAGTTGGCGATGGGGTCGTCTCGCCGTCCGAGTCAGAACCTTCTGCATGCTCGTTGCCCTCCTTGATGGCAAAAGCAGAGTAACCGTGTGGAACCAGCGCTTCCACTTTGGGGCGAAGCGATCTTGGACCAGATGACCTTCGACGATGTCGGCGTCGAACAACACGAAAGCCATCTGCATCTGCATCCGCAATTGCGCCTCCATTGCTTCGATCGTGACTTGACGGAGATAAAGCACTGTCTGTGTCATCGCCGCTAGTGGTTGTCGATGAAGACGATGTCCTCTGGCGATATGTCGGTGAGGTGGGCGCAGATGCAATGTCGGTAGGTGCGCGGCCTTCACCAAAAACGTCTTGCCGTCCTCGACGCAGCCTTGTGGCTCGTACTTCTATGCTTGGCGGCGGGATCTGGACAGTGAGCTGTCCAGATGCTTTGGCCGCGAAAGTGGCACCCGTCATTTGTTGGCTAGTCGATTCCAACTCAATGGCTTGCCCAAGCTTCACAGGCGGCAGCTGTGCATGCCTTTCTTCGTATCCACCAGGCTCGTTGGAATGACATGGGGAGGCGCTGCGTGGCTCGTCTGCAGCTCGATTCTTCTGGCTTGGATCTGCGGGCCTACTCCTGCTACGACTACGAAAAGTCTGCAGTTGGACAACAGATGAAAGTTCGGTATCGGGATCGATAGGCTGGCCAAGACCAGACACGTAGGCAGACGGGTCACGATCGGCTTCGAGCGGTGATGCAACGCCTCTGCCACTGCGCGAGGCCCGCGTCATGCTTTGCAACGCGCTGATTCTCTCGGTAGTGCTTATGCTGTCGTTGCTACTCTGGCGAGAGCCCAGCAGGGAAGACGGGGGTGACGGGCTCGGCGATGGCGAGGGCGGCCTTCCGGTCTTGAGAGCGATCTGACGTTGGGCTTGTAACGTCTTCTCATCCAGCATCCCTTGTGCAGAGCTTGCAAGCCGGTAGATCTGTGCAAATTCATTGTCCGAAGCCAAGGAAGAGTCGCCACCATCATTGCTGCTGTCAAGGCCGTCGCTCCGTGTCTTGGACGCAGAGACGAGCGACTCGCGTGCTTGCCTTGCAGCAAGACCAGGTAACAAGATGAGATTTGGCAGTCGCGTTAGATTGCGCCAACTGGCGGACAAAAGACTGGCATTGTTCGAATCGACCTCCTTGGCTTCAGCTTCTGCGTCGGTGTGGTCCTCTGAGCCTGCAGAGGTTTGGCGGGACCTTGGCTGAGCAGGAGGATCTTGTGTGCGAGACCAGATGCGTAGTTGGCTTTGGAGGCTAGCAAGCCTGGCCTGGTAGCTGCTTGGTGAAGATGATGGCGGCGATATGCTGATCGCGGTGGCATTGCTGCGATTGACGGCGCTTTCGAGGCTAGCCTTGGCCGGTTTGGGATCTTCATCGGTCTCGGGCTCGCTCTCAAAGTCTCCAATGATCCAGGAAGAGATTTTGGTTCGTTTGGGCGATGTTTTGCGCTTGTTTTGGGCTGAAGCCAGCTGCGCAGTTATCGCCTCTTCGGGAAAGAATTCGACTTGGTCTATCTGGATCATGTCTTCGATGCTGGGCGTGGCGAGGCCAAGCAGAGGATCAGAGTCGGAGGTCACCGAGATGGCGGCGATAGGTTTGAGCGTAGTGAAGCCAGAACAACTTTGTTGGACGAGCGAGGTGGAAGGTGTAGATGCAGCGGGCGAGGGGTCGTCGCTGCCATCGGTAGAAGAAGGGACCTGGCCCTGACTAGATGTTGCGCTGAGCGATGCATCGTGAGTGCTTTCGCTTGGACTGCTTGAGCGGCTTCTGTGCTCCTTGATTGGTATGCCGATTGTCTGACCACGCTTAGGTAGGTAATCGAGGTCGCAGCTACTAGTGCAACTGGACGGCAGGGAAGACGATTCCATGTCGGAGGCGTCTTCCTCGGTGGCGCTCGTGACGCGATGGGTTGAGCGGGGTCGACCACGGCTTTGTGCTTTTGAACGAGAGACGCGCAGGGTTGCAACAGAATCGTGAAGCTCATTGGAGGACTCTTGTAGGAGGATGCGCATGCCACGTGAACGGTCGCGCTCGACGCTAGACCAACGCCTTGGCCGACGTCGTTGCTTGGAAAACTGAGCGGTGTGACCGCTCATCTCTTCGGTGGGTGAGAAAGGCGGGGTTTCATCGTCATCGGAAGGGAAGAGAGCCTCCTCCTTGGGCACCGATAGACGGCGGATGGACGAGCGGGAAGACTCTGCTCTGGGATTGTCAGCACGGACGCGGTATCTGGCGCAGCGATTCGCGTTCTCTGAGTCGCTTGGCTCGTCAGCTTCGCCGCCACTTCCGCTTGCGCTAGCACCGCTCAGGACGGTAGCACTAGCGCCGCGCCGGTCCCATCTGCGGCTAGGGCTGACGTTGGTGCTGCGGCCACGACTGGCCTTGTATAGCGAAGGGATCACGGCGCATTTGGCGACAGCCGAGCTCTCGTTTGTCGGCGAAGAGAGGGAGGCGGAGACTGCGATGGGCTGACCTAGCAGCGAGACGAATTGAGATGCGCTGCCCGTAGTCGGCGAGGTGTTTAAGGCAGCGCGCAACGGGCTCGGGGCAAGGGAGCGAGAAGGGCCCTCTCTTGCTCTTCTAACGCGTCGCTCTTGATCTGGCGGTCGAGAAGAGGGCAAGGCTGGCGAAGTTGGTTCCACTTTGGCCGTTGAAGTCGATTTGCAGGGCAAGAAATCGGGCTGTGGTGATGGTGCTGATGTTGAACAGAAAGATGCACGACCAAAGGCGCCAGTTAGGGGACCGATGTCATCGGACGGTGAAGCTACGTGCTTGTCCCGGCTGGCTGTACGCTTGCCTTTGGCTTTGTAGCTGGCACTCAGATAGGCTTGCTTGTCGGAGTAAGAGTGTGCGCAAGGGCCGCTGCAAGCGCGGCAAAGCGTATTCGTTGATGCAAGGGGAGTCGGCGCTGGTTGTCTAGCAGTGATGGTGTTGTGGGGTGAAGAGTGTGAGTGCGAGTGAGAGTGCGGAAGGGAACAGTCGCAAGACATGTTGATCAGAACTGGGTCTCAGCGCCTCACTGAGTCGAGGCTCAAAGATGAAGAGCCATGAAAAGCAATAACAGAGCGTGATTGACCGCAGATTAATCCAGAACGACTATGGGACGAGGACAGTTACAGCGAGGTGGTAGGCGAGCAGAGCTGAAAAGGCCACTGCTTTGCAGAATATTGAAGCGTACTGATAGCTGATGATATGGGTGTGGATTGATGATGAGAGATGTCGGTCTCGGTCGACGGTTGAAGGAAACGAATCTGGGGCTGCGAAGACGAATTAAGTGTGATGATAGCAGATATACGTATGACAGGCAGTTGGACGGATGAATGCAGCCAAGCAAGTGAAAGATGGTGTGGCAAGAGTCGAAGAGGGCAGCGAAACCCTGCTGCGTTGCACGTTGGCTGCTGGTGTCGAGGATACGGCTATGGCGTAGATCACGGTCCAGTTGGAGGCTGGCGCGACGTGATGAATTGAGAATGCTGCGTCAAGTGACTGGGCTTTGACAACCGTGAGTGGCAACCGTGAATGGCAACCGTGAATCGCGAATGGTTTCGTGGGAACAAATGAGGTGGGACGACGATCAATCGTGAATGAGCAACAATCGTGAAACCAATCAAGAATCGTGAATAGTCGTGAGTGAAAGCAGCGAAAGTGCTATGCGAAATTTACGATTCACGATTCGGTGTTCTGTGTTCTGTGTTCTGTGCTCTGTTCTGTGGTTCGTGGTTCGTGGTTCGTGGTTGTTGCTACGCCTCAGCTACACAGGGTCTCCTCTCACTGTCCACCACTCGTGACCCACGCGGAAATTAACTCTATAATTTTAGTGTAATTCTTGGCCGTGCGAGTTGAGCAGCACAGTCACGAGTGTAGCAGTCACCAGTGTCAAATGTGGCTAAGCTGGCTAAGCGTGAACAAGTTACCGTTGAAATTCGCTGAGTTGCGTGTTGGCGGGTGGTGCCTAACCACTCACGACTCGTAACCTGTACAAGAAAGCTCAAAGTGAATTTATCTGCCTCCACCGACTTCACTCTTGGGCTGCACCACTCTGTGACTGTGATTTCGAATCGTGAATGAACTAAAGTTAACTAGTTGTGACGGATTTTCAAGGTGCATCGCTTCGGCCAGTCAGAGCGCCGCTATTTACGATTTCGCCGGCTCAAATCACGAATCGGATCAAGTACGATACTAACAGATTTCGTCCCAGTCTCACACCACACAAGCAGCCATTTGGGAGTCCATCACGAGATCATCACTGGAACAAGACATCAAGGTGAGGGCACATAGCGCTTCCTGCAGCTGTGCTTCGAGTGCATGGCCTGGCAGAGTAAACGCCTTTTTGAACGCCTGCTTTTGCTTTTCAGACCACGACGCCACCAGCGACGTCGACGTCACGACTGTGTCTAGTGTCTACTCTAATTGTGCATGCTTGAGATGGTCCGTCTTCATTCGTGGATTTTCGTTCGTCGTTGGCTGTTCAGTGACTTGATCCGCTGTAGTTAAGTTCGAAACGATGATGGTTCGCGAGATGGCCAGCCGTGCCAAGACAGATCTGGAGCCAGCTTTTCGTTTAAAGGATCCACGATTACAAATCCATATCGTCTAATTGCCAACCATGCTTAATCGATTCACGACTCGTAATTCACATTCACGATTCACATTTTCAGCCGAGACGAACGGAAACACGAAAGGAAAGGGTTCCGCCGCTTGAGTTTCCCTTTGAAACTCCGCCATCATTCAGCGGTTCCTCTATCGTGTCGTGTGTAAGAGCCACACGGCTCGGCTCGCCCAGCCCCATCACAGTATTTGATTCCATATTCTAGATACAATCGCAACTCACCAAAATTCAGCTTTGAACAGTCACGAGTCACGAATGGCCATGTTGCGCTCCTTGCCAGTTTGCAAGAGACCGAAGTGCCCCATCGCCCCGTCATCGTAATCGTCAAATTCGTGATTCCATGATTCACAATTGTTAAACATCACAACTGCACACCAACTTGCGCAGATCTCAAGGCCACCCCGCGACCTGAGTCACGAGTGCAGTTCATCGTCGCTTCCCATGACCCTCTCTCAATTCGTGATTGTACCACTCACAAGACAAAGCCGTATCGTACTCGAAAGACTATTGCTATGATCATACAGTATGTCTAAATTTCATTCATCTTGTAGAAATGAGGGGAAGATTTTGTCACGGATACAATAGCGCAATATGCAAAGCCGTCATCTATGGAAGCTGGTGAGCCCCAGATTCGGCCTCATTACACTGTTCTGCCAGGCACCTCAGCGCTACTGCTATCGCCCGACAGCGAGTTGGTCCTTGACACATTTCGCGAAGCGTTGCGTGAGGCATTGCGAGAAGCTGCGTTTCGTGATGTGTAGTACGAATTCTGACGGGAGCCCAAACCAGTCACAGGTCGCTTGTGCGCTCCCGTCAGTCGTTCCTTGTGACCATCGCGTTCAGGAGCACCTTTGCGCTCGGCGTCGAGCTGCTGTGCGAAGGGCGATCGTTTGCGTAGCACTGGTCCCTTCCAGTAAATCACATACACAGCTGCTACCAGCACTGTAGCAATGCAGAACAGGATCGTCGAGGCGTACTCCAAGTTACGTCCTTTGGATCGGCCAATGTTAGTGTAGAATGGCGTGGCCGGTACCGTCAACACGCCCGCGAGAAAGTCTCGACTCCAGCCGTTGCCTCCTGTCGCCGAGGCAGAGTAAGGTCCGTAGGCTGCAAGCATGTAGTCTATTGAGGCCGCATAGACGCCCAGGTTAGCTACGCCGATGCAAGCAGAGAATACCATGGTGCCCATCCAGTGAACAGGAGGCCCGACTGACGTCCAAGCAAACCCAATAAGTCCTATCGGCAGGAGAGGTGCCACGAACAAAAGCCAATAAAGACGCGACTCAAATTGTGCATGCTCGCTGTCGGGCCTCGCCGCCCTCATCTTTTTCTGATGCCGGATGGCGACAATGTAGATGGCATAGCCAACAAAGTATCCCACCAGCAGCGGCAAGAATGAGAGGCCAACTGCGACAGTGCCAAAGTTCCACTGCTTGTATACCAGCGAGAACGACTGCAGGAAGATAAAGATGAGTGCGTCACTGAAACCGGAGAGGAGAGAAAGTGTCAAGACGATCGGCTCGGTTAAAAACATGTGGAAAGGTCGGATCCAGGTGACGAGAATCTCCTTGGCAGAGAAACGCTCCTTAAAAGTTCGAAGTTCGTTAGGTCCATAGATGTTGGGGTTCTTGCCCGACTTGCGCCACTTCTTTGCGATGCGATCCATCATGATGGTGGACCGAGTTTCAGGTACGAGCAAAAGATGAGCAATCTGAACAAACCCTCCAAATATAAGCTGAATCCAGATGGTCCATCGCCAGTTCAGGTTAGCCTCGACAAAGCCACCAACGACAGGGCCCAGGACAGAGCCTCCCACAGAGGAAAAGACGACATAGGCTACAGCGTACTGTTGCGTATCAGCGTCCCACATATCGGCAATCATACCCAGGGTGACTGAGCCACCAGCTGAAGACAGACCACCAAGGAATCGACCCACCATGATCGAGGCAAAGTTGGGCGCGAGAGCGACAGGGAGCTGCCAGATGTTGACCAAGAACAGACTGAGCTGCAAAATAGGCTTTCGTCCTACTTCTTCGGACCACGGAGCCCAGAGCTCGCAACCAAACGCATAGGCAACAAGGAAGATCATGGCACCACATCGTGCCGCTTGCAGACTGACTTTGAACTCTTCAGAGATGCCGCTGATACCGTTCGAGTAAAGTGAAGTATTGAAGTTCATTGACACTTGAATCCAGAAGATAATCGTAAGAATCATCCACTTCTTCCAAGTGGGGAAGCTGAAGCCGAGCTCGTCGTAGCAGTCATCCTCGGTAATCTCGATCTTGCCATCCGACCGCATACGAGTCAGCGTCTTGTCGAGCTTTTCCGTATCAAAATGGGCGTGACCAAGGCGCGCCTCAGATGCATGCGTTTGCTTGTTGATCTGGCTGCCATCAGGGCTTGATGGACGCGGTGTAAAGCCGATTGGAGCTGCTTTTTCACCCATGACTGCTTGGGGACCAACAGCAATAGATGAAAGATGTCGAGAATGTAGCAGTGAGCATAAAGAGGTGAGCGAAAGTCGTGGTATTACTTCAACTTTCAGTCTCGAGATCCAACTTCGTAGATAAAGCACCGCCTCTAGTGCTCCCCAGGATCTCTCCGTTGAGAATGGGGCTTGTTTTGCGGAGACATTCAACAGTTTGCGGGGTCTGAGTGCGCCATGGCCATAACAAGTGGTTTTAACTCACTCTCTGTCGCTAACTTACTCCTCAATTCAGGGATGCATAGGCGGCCGCAGGCTACCAACGGAGTCCCGGGCCGCCGCCGCCTTCTCCGTGTAGAAGCGCCGCTCGAACCTTCACCTCTCCTCTTTGGGCCCTTTCGTTTGTTCCTCGCTTGTTTTGGCAGTCACAAGTCGTGAGTGTGTGTACGTGTGTGAGTATGTTTTTGTACACGGTGCCAATCGTGAATCGTGAATCGTGAATCTCGCTTCGAAGAATTTGAGGCTGCGCAAGGATTTCAGCGTGCAGCAGCTATAAATATTCTATGACGTCAAGCAGTGCCGCGCGGATTTAATACATATTGACGCTTAACTTGACGTTAACTTAGGTAGAATTAAGAATTTTGGAATCGTGAATGAATGCATCATGAGCGTGGGAGCAGACCACATCGTTTGCTCAAGCCAAGGGGGAAAAAAAGAAGCGCTCCCAGCTCGTATTGTGGCTTCACCAACATCGAGGCAAGCGAGCGTGCCATTGCTTTGCCATCAATCCGAACTGTTTCTTGTCCTATCTCTCGTTCCCTATCGCGGAAAGTCGATCTGCACGCCTGTGAACATGCGACTCTGCATCAAGAACGTGGGATTCACGAATGACGGCAAAACAAAAACGATCCAGGGACGCCACGATCATTTGCAGGACCGTGTCTATGACGACGAAGCATGAAAGATATGGGGTTTATTCACTCAGCTGCAAAAGTAGACGCAACTTATATAACACCTCTCGCTTGGCCCTGCGTCATGCGTCAACTAGTTCATTGCACAGCAGTCGTGAGTGGCCAACGAGACCTTGCACCATTCCATTCACAAAGAGATCCCGATGCATCGGGTCCTGAGCTCGACTTTTATCGGTAACTAATGTTAGACGATCACGTGAATTCAATAGCTTCCGTTGCATCCCTTAATCGTGAATCTCACAAATTTCTGCTGTTGTTTCACGCGGCGTTCGAAAGGACTCAGCTCTCTTGAGCCTGAACAACTCAAGACTGCTTTGACAAGTTTCAAGTCGTGAGTATCATCACAAAATGATTTACGAGCATGAAAGCTGTAGCTCTCCTGAAGTCAGGCGTGAGGTTCACAGCCAATTCGACCTTCGGGGCATTTTCCGACAAGCGATTCCAAGCACAACTCATGACTCACTTTCTGACGTGTGAAAAGGTATCACGATTGTGATATACAGTAAGATTGGGGGAACCCTACCAGTCTCTAGACAATCTCACACCCAGCAGAATTTGGCGTGACCGTGCGATGTGCGCCGTGCGCCGTGCGCATGCACAATCAGGTGTCTGTCCGAAAATCCCGTTTCCACTAGATCCTGATCGTGTAGATATCTGTGCCACTTCTTGACCGAACCTTTTTTCCCTCTCCAGGATCCCGGGGTTGTAGCAATCTGCGGATCTTTCCGACGCACTTCTTGGCAGCACCTTTAAACATACTTTTGGTAAATCTCGCCGAGACACAAACCGAACCCGCAAGTATGAGAAAGACTAGAGTAACACATTTGACTGGAAGGAGCACCGGAGCATCTGCCGACTTCGCGCGTTCCATGTCTGCGCTTCTACGCGCTCCTACAACCTTAGCCGAGATCGATCGGAAGACTCTAAACTTGTTTCTTTGGAGTGGCTTGAGCGTCGGTGACGCCAAGGGAAGAAGAAGAGAAGCGATGTGGCCCCCAACCAGCAGCAGAGACGCTCGCTCGATGCTAGCCTAGCCAACCTCTTTGCGCTAAACATTGAGCATTTCCCGTTCGTCTCTGCAGCTCGCGCATTTCCAGGAGATGCAAACCTCAATGTAGCTGCCTTTGCATCTATCCCTACTATACGTGCCCCAAATCTGCCCAAATCAGACAGTACTTGATGAAGTCGGCGAGCGTTCCGCCGTCGAATTCGGACCAAAAGAGGCAAGTGAAGTGGGAAGAAAAGACAAAGAAGCCGCAACAATCACATTTCAGACTTTGCATCGTCAGCCAAAGTATCTCTCAGCTTCTTCCAGTCAGTCGCGATCTGGCCTTGGCCCGTGCGGTTACAGAAATCCGCTAACGCTACGGAAAGCGGCAAATGTTATAAGAAGCTCCCACTTTCTCAAGCCTCCTTTTTCCTCGTTAACACAGGACCAAAGTCAACACACTCAAACATGTCGAGCGACAAGATCACCTTCTTGACCAACTGGCAGGCAGTGCCTTACCACCTCCCTGTTTACCGCGCCCAGTCCCAGGTGAGAATCTCGTTTTTTCCTTGATTAGTGTGATTGACGCGTAACGACTCTTTTTTACTCACCATCAATCGTTTTGTATCCACGCATTCCTGCTTCGCTTCATTGCAGGGCTACTTTGCCAAAGAGGGCATCAAGGTGGCCATCCTGGAGCCCAATGACCCCAGCGATGTTGTAAGTTTTGAATGTTACACGCATGGTTCTCCTGACAACCATCGAACAGCTTGCTGAAAGCTTTCAGTCCATCTTCATTACAGACGGAAATCATCGGCACAGGCAAGGCCGACATGGGTCTCAAGGCCATGATCCACACGCTCGCCGCCAAGGGCATGCGCAACTATCCCGTCACTTCTATCGGAACCCTCATGGATGAACCTGCCACTGGTATCATCTACATCGACGGCAACGGTATCACCTCAGACTTTCAGAGCCTTCGCGGAAAGCGAATCGGCTATGTCGGCGAGTTTGGCAAAATTCAGATCGATGAGCTCACCAGCCACTTTGGCATGAAACCCGAGGACTACACCGCCGTACGTGTCGGAATGAATGCCACCGAGGCCATCATCGACGGCCGTGTTGATGCAGCTATCGGTCTAGAGAATGTCCAGATGGTCGAGCTTGAAGACTGGTGCGAGCAGCAGGGTCGACCGAAGGCGGACGTCAAGATGCTGAGAATTGACGAACTTGCTGAGCTCGGATGCTGCTGCTTCTGCTCTATCCTCTATATCGCCAACGACAACTTTGTCAGCCAGCACCCCGAAAAGGTGCGCGCCTTCATGCGCGCTGTCAAGCGCGCCGCCGACGACCTCTTCGACCAGCCCCAGCAGGCTTGGGAGGACTTCAAAGTCTTCAAGAAGAGCATGCAGGGACCCATCAACGCTCGCATCTTTGAGCGATCGTTCGCCTACATGTCTCGCGACTGTGCCAACGTTCCGCGCGACTGGTCCAAAGTGACCAACTACTGCAAGCGGCTCGGCATCATCGATGCTTCCTTCGAGCCCAACATGACCAACAACTTCCTCTCCTGGAATGTTGATGCTCAAGATGATGTCGATCCCGATGCCAAGCAGAAAGAGATTGCCCAGTACCAGGCCAATGACGCGCACAAGCTGCTTGCTTCGGGTGGTGCCCACATTCTGCCCAGCTTTGGCTGCAAGTTCGCCAAGGCAGCCACCGTCCAGGCATCTGCCTAGACTGTAATCTGCGATCCACTACCTCATTCTTACCCAATTATCGCGCTCACCTCGCCTGCTGCGGTTAGCTCGAAATGAAATGACTGTCGTCTGATTTGTCTCAATTGTGCACGCATGAAGTGGATACGTACTGTATCTTTCAAGAGGTGAGAAACAGGATTCAATTATGATAAAATTACAGAGATGCAGAAACAACAGAAAGGAGACACAGATATGCAATTCGCGATTCTTCTTAACGAAGAGATGGGCCCAAGCCAGGCGCTGTGCCACCAAGCCCTATGCCCATCCGCAGAAAAGACCCGCCGAGGTTGGTACCGGACCCACTTCCGGCCCCGGCTGCATGCTTAACATGAACCGAGGATCCAAGTCGATCCAGCTCGACGTTCCATTTGCCAAGGGCTTGATACCGCGGTTTTCCGGAGCTGTTGGCGCTGCGATCGAGTTCGACGTACTGTCCTACCTGGTCGATCCGGGCCTTGATGATTTCGTCGAGGATGAGCGACATGAGCAGATCCTCAACTTGATCAACGCTTATATTGAGCTGCTGAGCCAGGTATCCGAGCTGCATGCGCGAATATGGCTTGATCGTGTCGATCAGATACTGCGTGCGGAGTCCACGCAAAACGTCGTCAATGTAGGCTTTGATGAACGAGTCTTCGAGGATGGTGCGCTTGTTCTCGCGCAGGATCTTTTCGGCCTCGTGCACTTCTCGGCGCTGGTACGCGGCAACGAGATTGGTCATGGCAACGATCTCGGGATCGTTCTTGTAAGGTTTGGTTTCCTGCGAGTCGAATGGGTTGATATCGCTCCCCATGAGCATGTGAGCAAGCACGAGGTACTTAAGCACCTGGATTCGTTGCGTGCTTCCGGCCTCATCGTAGTTGAGGAAAGCCTGGAAGAAATCGACCTGCGCGGCGGCCCAGTTCTTTTCTGACATGTGCATCTTGCCACCGCACTCGCGGATGACACCCATGATGCGCGGATGCGGAATGGCGCTCTTGACCTGCAGCGTAGAGTTGTAGACCTCCTTGAGCTTCTTAAAGTTGCCGACCTCGCCGTACATCTGGATCTCGAGAGCAAAGATCTCGAGCAGAATAGTGCCTTTGGACTGATCGTCGCTACCATCCTTGCTTGTGCAATAGGCGTGCAGCTGCTTGAGCGACTTTGCAAGACGGCCCCACTCTTTACGCGCCAGCCAGATTCGTGCGAGCTTCAGGTCTGTCTTGACAGAGAGTCGGTCGTTTCGGGCGTCCTCCAACGCAGACTTGGTGACGTCGTAGAAGGACTGCATCGTTGAGAGGCCAACGTCGGTAGCATTCGAGACATAGTCGAGGATGTTGTTGATTGACTTTTCCGAATAGTTGCGCGTGACCGCACTCTTTGTATATGAGAGCAGCTGTGTATACGTATCGAGAGCCTCTACATGATGTCCTCGATGGAAGTTGATCTTGGTCATTTGTTTAAGAGCTTTGAAGCCCCAGTCGCCCTTTTCCTTTTCAGCTTGGACCACCGCCTTGAGCTCCTGTATCGCGCCGTCCGGGTCAGAATCTCTGATGTTTTTGGCGTTGTAGTAGCGGTTTTCGATATCTGCATCGGCATCATCGAGGTCATCGTCTTCTTCGTACTCAAAGTCGTAATCCTCATCCGCCGCATCGTCCATGATAAATTCTTCGTCTGACATGTTTGCTATCGGTGTTGTCTGAGTGAAGCTGTCAGCTGCAGTTACAATGCTTTGCTGGCTGAGGATGGTCAGTGTCGCGTGGAAATCACCAGAGCATGACTTTAGCAAAACTCACGACCGAGCCATCCACGTTCGTCGTTCGTGATTCGTGTTTCGCGATACACGATCTGGAGCAGCTGCGAAATCACGAATCACGAATGTGGAGTCGTGAAGTTAGGAGGTGTGCCCCGTGCGCTTTATTTTCATATGTTACTGACGTTGCTCTAACACTGTCACGCTCCGGCCACAGGTTGGGCGGGTCTGTGGTGGTGGGTGCGTGTCGTCCACGGTCCTGACGCACGACGTGTGATGTTCAAGGCACAAGGTAACTTACTGTAATTTCTTCAAAGCCATCTGCAATGTGCTAAAAAACGCGAATCGTGTGAAACACGAATCGGAAGAGGATACCTTCATCGGGTGTCGTAGGCTCGAAGCGAACGTCATAGTGGCAGCCTCTGGTCCCTCTAGTCCCAACTTACCTACACAGCATCCATCACCGGCCTGCCATCGAGATTATAGAATCGTCTCTATACCCTCTTGTATCCATCGAGGCTGCAGCAGTTATGGGTTCACAATCGAGGAACAAGACTGCACTTCAACACGTTCCCATAGCTGCAAGCGCGAGCTCCAGCAACGACGATGGTTCCGCTGCCACACAGTCTCGACCGCCATCAGAGGAAAGCCTCCCTTCTGTGCAGCAGGAAACAAATGTCTTGTCCAAGCAATTAGGCGACCTGGGTTCTGCTCGTCGCAAGGATCGTCATCTAACGGACAAAACAGGGATCTTAACCTCCGAGGAGCATAAGCTAGGTGATCTTAATGTGGTCGCCGCGTACAAAGCACACTTTCGCGAATCTCCTTTCGAGTTCCTTCAGCAATTTGTTGCCTACGGTCAAGGCACCGGCTGGCGCGGCTACTCCAACTACATTGGCGCTCCCATCTTGTACACCGGATGTTCAGAAGAGAGTATCCGTTCTGTGCTCAATAGCGAGCAGGTGCAAGAACGCATTCGCAAGTTGGCTTCAAGTAGAGTGGAACATATATTGCCAGAACAGCCGCCTGTCTCACCAGCCGGTCCAAACAAGACGCAAAAACAACTTGCCATCTTCAAAGAACGCAAGAAGCGTCAGATTGAACAGCAGCTTCGGGAGGAAGCGCTTGCCATCTTGCAGGTCAGCGTAGCTCGCATCGACTCGCTCTCCTTTATCAAATTTTTTGCAGCTACGGTCAACAATATTCTCGCAAGGATGTATCATCAAGGTATTCACATTAGCGTGCCTCAGGTCCTCGAGCTTCGAAGGGTTGCTGCGTACGCCGCCGAACGCAAGCAAAGCATCCTCTTTCTTCCCTGCCACAAGTCCCACATCGACTATCTTACCGTCTCCTGGCTCATGTTCCGACTCGGAATCGCACTGCCCCACATCATTGCCGGAGAAAACCTTGATCTTCCCGTACTCGGCGACGTGCTTCGCAAAGGTGGTGCCTTCTTCATTCGCCGTTCTTTCTCGGGCGATCAGCTGTACCCTGCTGTCATCAAGGAGTACGTTGAAACGCTTCTCGCCAGCGGCAAGAACCTCGAGTGCTTCATCGAAGGCACTCGCTCGCGCACAGGAAAGCTGCTTCCACCCAAACTTGGTATTCTCAAGTACGTAGTCGAAGGTCTGCTCGATGGGCGCACCGATGATGTTTGGATCTGTCCCGTCAGCCTGCAGTACGACTCGGTCATCGAATCTGAGACGTACGTTTCGGAGCTATTGGGCAAGCCAAAAGAGGCAGAATCGCTGCTTGGTCTGCTTTCAGGCAGCTCTTCGCTGCTCCAGCTCAAGATGGGTCGCATTGATATTCGCTTTGACACTCCCTGGTCACTGCAGGGTTTTATCAACGAACAGAAGGAACGAAGGGCCGCGCCTGGCTACAAGAGCGAACGGGTGGAACTGGATCCGACCAGCAACGAGATGCACAAGGTGCTCTTGCTCAAGGCACTCGGCTACCGCGTGCTTGCCGACATCAACAAGGTCTCGGTGGTGATGCCAGCCGCGCTGATCGGCACGGTGGTGCTCACGTTGCGTGGCCGAGGTGTATCTCGTAGCGAACTCATCCGTAGAGTCGATTGGCTGCGTGCGTCTATCAACAAGAAAGGCTTTATTGTTGCTGATTTTGGCACAATGAATACAGGCGAGGTGGTTGACCGTGCGCTTAACACTGTCATGAAAGGTCTCATCTCGGAGGAAAGAGATGTCATGGAACCCACCTTTGTGCCGCAGAAACGATTTGAACTCAGCTTTTATCGCAACCAGGTGATCCACATTTTTGTCTCGGAATCTCTCGCAGCCGCGGCACTCTATACCAAGGTCAAGCAAGGCGGTACTGCACCCATGCAGAGGATGACACGCAAGGATCTGCTGAGCGAATGCCTGTTCATTTCGTCGGTGCTGCGCAACGAGTTCGTCTTTGGCATTGACTCGCTCGAGGTCAACGTAGACCGCACCATCGATGGCATGGTCGCCGACGGTGTTTTGGAGAAGCACCCAGACATCAAAGCTGAAGAAGGCGGCTCCATTGAGCTCAGCGCAAAAGAGCGTGAGAATGGTCGCGAACAATTCGATTCGTTCCTCTTTCTCATCTGGCCCTTCATCGAGGGCTATTGGCTCGCTGCTGTGTCGCTTTTCTCTCTTATTCCGAAGGAGGCAGAGGCTAAGGGCTACCCCACTGAAAAGCTCCCCTGGTTCGCTGCCAAGGACTTTGAGAAGCACACACAGCTGCTAGGAAAGACGCTGTACGCCCAAGGCGAACTCTCGTACCTCGAATCGATCAATGCTGCCACCTTGTCGCAAGCCTTTACACGCATGGAAGAAATGGGCATGATCTTGCGCAAGAAATCGTCGCACCAGAAGCCTGTGCCCATCATGGCACTCCATCCTAGCTTTTGGCCCTCACAAACGACCAAGCTCACTGACTACATGGACCGTCTCTCGCAGTTCCGACGGGAGGGTAAGGACCGTCGAGAGCAAAGCATTCGTCCCAAAGTGCGCCAGTACACGTCCACGTATATCCCGCCTGTCGTCGAGGAGTCGGCCATCAAGCAGCGTCAAGCGCAACTCTGATGAGCAACCGCACCTTTTCACCCTGATCAGAGCCTCGTCACCCTTCTGTACCAGCGTACTTCCGTGTTCCCCCCATTCAACTCTGTCTTGCGTTGGCCAGCAAACTTGCATAGCATCGCAATTTTTAGTGCGAGGAGCTTCAGAGATACTGTATTTCGTTCTACTTTTGTGGCCCATTTTGAGGGGGCGAGTTTTGGTAGCGTTATTCGTGATTCACGATTTTTGTTTTTGATTTCCTTTTCATTCAGTCACGAGTGAGTCTCTACGCTGCAGGGCCGACGTTTTCGGCAGAATCGGCTGTGGGCGTGTTCGGACGATGTTGGTCCGATTTTGACAGGAAGGCTCTCTCGTATCTGCTTTGTACGTTGTGCTGGCGTGTAGTGTTTGCACTCACACCTCTCACGCACGAGCCTTTTGTGGTTAACTTTTCCCAACAACTTGTTCGCACGACATCCGTTCCTCCACCATCTAACTTAGCCTGGACCTTGTTCTTGATCAAGTTTCTCCACATCTACATCTCTCACCTTCCTTTCAAGCATCCAGCATCCAGCATCCAGCATCGAGGCAATCCTTAGCTCTCGATTCTAGATTCCACATCACCAAACTGTCGGCGCACGTCTTGTTCAAGCTTGTTTCTGCTGCCTCTCTCCGGCTCAGACAGACGAGCGTCGCTTCCCCTTCGACTTCCAGCATGAGCACCGCTTCTTCCACCGCTGTTGCCGCTGTCATGGACAAGAGCACAAAACAGGATGACATTGCTGCGGCGCGTCGATTCCTCCGATACGTCGATGCCAGCCCCACCCCGTTCCATGCCGTCGCTACCACCTCGGCCATGCTCGATGCTGCTGGCTTTCAACGTATCAAGGAGAGCGAGCTATGGGACGATAAGGTGAAGCGCGGTGGTAAGTACTACTTTACTCGTAATCAGTCTGCCATTGTCGCCTTTGCCGTTGGTGCCAAGTATGAGCCAGGTAATGGTGTCCACGTAGTTGGCGCTCACACCGACTCGCCCAACTTCCAGATCAAGCCCATCTCTCGCAAGACAAAGGAGGGATACCTGCAATGCGGTGTAGAGACCTACGGTGGTGGTATCTGGGCTTCGTGGTTCGATCGAGATCTCGGTGTCGCTGGTCGCGTAATTGTGTCCGACTCAAAGTCGCACGACAAGTTTACAGGCAGGCTTGTGCACATCAAGCGGCCCATCCTGCGTATCCCTACCCTTGCTATCCACCTCAACCGCACGGTCAATGAGGCATTCAAGTTCAACATTGAGGACAACACCGTACCCATCCTCGGTCTCGCCACTGAGCACCTCAACAAGCGCGCCGACGAAGCTGCCGAGGCTGCCAAGGTCACTCCACAGGCAGTAGGTACACCTGTCATGGCGGAAAAGCACCACTCTGTTCTTCTGGATCTGCTTGCATCGGAGCTCGGTATCTCCGTAGAGCAAATCCAGGACTTTGAGCTCAGCTTGTATGACACACAACCCGCATCCATCGGAGGCATCAACAACGAGTTCATCCACTCTCCTCGACTCGACAACCAGATGTCGTGCTTTTGCGCTACTGAGGCCCTCATCGACTCTCTTGGGTCGGCGGAATCGCTAAATGCGTCTTCCTCGATCCGTGCGATCGCGCTCTTTGACAACGAGGAGGTCGGCTCGGTTTCGTCCCACGGTGCCGAGTCCAACATGCTGCCAAGTCTCATTCAGCGACTGGTGGCGCTTCCGGTATCATCATCTTCGTCTTCGTCTTCTTCGAATCCAGCTGCCTCGAATCTGTACGAGCAGGCCATCGCGCGATCCTTTCTGCTTTCGTCCGACATGGCACACGGCTTCCATCCCAACTACCCATCCTTCTACGAGGAGAATCATCGACCCAAGATCAACCAGGGACCAGTCATCAAGACCAACGTCAAGCAGCGGTATGCTACCACCGGCCCCACCGCTTTCCTTATTCGACGCATCGCGCAGCGCGCACAGGTTCCTCTGCAGTCATTTGTGGTCAAGAACGACATGCCATGCGGATCTACGATCGGACCTATGCTCAGCAAGCTCGGCATCCGAACTCTCGACCTTGGCAACCCGCAGCTGTCGATGCACTCGATCCGCGAAACTTGTGGGACCAAGGATGTCGAGTACAAGATTCAACTCTTCAAGCATTTTTTCGATTCGTTCGAACAGATCGATGCCCAGCTTGTCATTGACTGAACACCAACGCTTCTAGGAGACTCAACAATGGTCTTGCAGCAATAACAAGGTTGAAAACAGAGAGAGAGGCTTGTGGAATACGATTGCTTTCGCAAGCTCACTACAGGACTAAAGGATCGAGTTGAGCATCGACGATTCTTCTGCGTTCAAGTGAGGTGCGAGAAGAGACTCGAAAGAGGCACGCCCGACTGTCTGTGCAAGATGCTGCAGGTATTGAGACAGCCAGGTCTTCAAGTCGATCGTGTAGGCAGGGTCAGACTTGAGATCCTCGTCGTCTTCAAGCCCGAAAGCATCGTCGTCCTGCAACGCATCCAAGCCACCTGGTCCCAGCATGTCCGAGAGCAAGCCAAAGTCGTCCTTTCCTCCAGAGTGCGGCTCGTACTCGTCATCCCACTCACCGTCTTCGTCGTCTGTCTCGGGTGTACGCGCTCGGTCTCCTGCATTCAAACCTCCCCGATTACCGCATCTGGAAGCACTACTCCATTCCTTGACAAGTACCTTGACGATCTTGGCAAACATCGGCACACTGGTGTACTGGTGTGGCATCGTCTTTGCGCGTGAACGAGTCCGGATGATACCCGAGTTGTCCGGGAGGATGTCACCTCGGACGTTGATCGTGGTGAGGAAAGGCCGTCGACTATCTAGAACCTTGGCAAGCGCAAGCGCGCTCACTCGTTGTGCCCAGAAACCCTGCAAGGTCTCGACATTGTCGACCCATTTCTTGCAGAGCACCTCAAGCCCGTTGCCGCTCTCTGCAGTCGGATTCTGCACAGAAGGCGCCACCTGCATCGACTCGAGAAGATCCATGACCTCCTTTGCCTGCTCATCGTTGTCGTGTAGAAGATACGCAATAGGAACAATGAGAGACTGTATAAAGCTGGCTGTTTGTGCTGTTGCAAGACGTTGGGCCATAGCGTTGAGCAGTTCTGGCAGCACGTGCGCGATCTGATCGCGTGCCTTTCTCAGAAGCGCCACTACAAGGTCACCTACAGCAAGACCGCCGCTCTCGAAGTTGTCGGTAGGAACGAGCAGCTTGGCAATGATCTGGAGCATAAGATCCACCGATGCTGTCTGCACCTTAGGCTCCTTCCAATCAACGAGCTCCTGAGTGCATTTTTTGACGAGCACGGTTAGACACTCGATACCATTTTGCAGCACATCACGATCCTGGCTGGTGGAAAGTACTTGGAAAAGATTCGGACAGAGCACGTTGACTGCGCCGCGAAGAGCAGCAGAGTTGGCACCGTCGAGCACACTCTTGGCGAGCTCTATCGCAGTTTCCACAACAGCGGAAGGTTGGTCATCTGCAGACGAACTTGGCTGGCCTGACAGACTTGAGCCGATGGCGGCGGACAAAAATGGCAAGCTTTGCTGGACGATGACTTGGGAGACGCCGGTTTGCTTGGATCTGGCGAGCGACTCAAGCAAGTCCGAGACCACCGAGAGAAGAAAAACATCTTGAGCATTTGGTGCCCATACTTGAAGAGCTGCGCGGACAATCTCGCCAATGATGTCGGGCTCTACGTGGGCCGCTGTCGTAACGTCGCCGCTTTCCGTCTCTTTGACAATTACCGCTTGTAACGTCTCGATAATGAGGATGAGCGTGTCGTCGGAAGCCTGCGTAAGAAGAGGTCCAAGTTTTTGCACGATACGTGGTGCGTAAGGATCCACAATGTTTGAGGGCAAGTGTCGGTAGAAGTTCTTGATGGTGCGGACCGCTGAGATCTTGACTGGCAGAGAAGCACTTTCGGAGTCGATCGCGTTGACAGCTGCGTCAAGGAATTGAGTGGCCAGTTCGGAGGGGAGCGAGGTCGCAAATTGGGATGCGAAAACAAAGCAGCGCCCTTGCAGGAAAGGGTGTGTATCATTGCCAACGTTGGGTAAAACAATGTTGGAGAAGATGGACTCGAGGCCAAGTGCGACTTTGCCTTCGGACTGAGTGTCGATAATTTCGCCAATAGCGTCTGCGTTGTTGCCGATGGCCGCCAGTACACCTTCGTGCGCCTTCCACCAATTCTCGTTGCCAGCAGCCTTCTCGGCGCTTGCCTGTGCAACGAGTTGGTGAACCTGGTGTCCGATGGATCGAAGCGATGGAATCGGAAAGTCCTCGATGAGCATACCGAGCAAGTCGGCAGCTGCAATGCGCAGGCTGTAAGCGAGAGTCTCGTCATCTTCATCGGCGATGAAGGCGTTTGCGTCGTTGGCCCAATTGTCCTCGTCGTCGACGGTCATATCAATGAAGACGAGGAGCAGACTGATGAGCTGTTTCAAGGCCTCAGTCTCGCATCCCTGCCCCCCTGTACCACCATGGACAAAAAGATCGCGGGAGCGGTCTCCTCGGGACACTTCATTGATAAAATCGAAGATAGAGCAAGCCAAGGAGGGCAAGTCGCAAGAAACATCTTCTTCCCCCTCTTCTGTTGCGGGTACATCAATACCAGACGTGCTGGATAAATAGAGCTGCTTGAAGACGGGAAGAAGTGAGGCGAGATTGGATATGGACGACTGAATGAAGCTGTACAGGTATGATTTGAACTGAGCACGGAACATGGCAGCGACCTTGAGCGTCTTGAAGATTTCGTTGCGCAACGCCAATGTTGGCCACCCCTGCTGTAAATCCGAAGCAAGCTCTTGAGCTGCATCAGTGGCTAGAAGCGTCTGCATCATGGAAAGCCAACGTGGAAGCATGACCTGCGATGCTTGCTTGACCACATCGGGATACGACTCCTTGACCATAAAGAGGGTCGTGAGGCATTGTCGGAAGACGAGCAGGCACCTAGCGCGCACATAGGCACTGTGTTGCTGCTCTTGTGCTAGGACTTGCTCCAATGCAGGAAGAATCTCTTTGGCTACCTGAATGAGCTGAATCTCATCCATCTCGACACGAACAAACTCGGAGAGGAGGGTCATGGCACCATGCAAGCCATTGGGCTCTTGTTGTTGGAGGAGGTGCTGTATATAGGGGAGCAGATCGGGGTATTCATCGGGATAATCGGGGCCAGCGATGGTAGAAATGGCGTAGGATGTGGCGTTGCGGATCTTGCGAACGGGATCAGCGAGACCCGCCAGCAGAATTTGACGAATCTGCTGCTTGACCGTCACATCGAGGGCGCTTCCGACGAAATTATCAAAGTAGGGCGACCAACGTGCTGTGATGTACTTGCGTAGAGCGAGACCAGCAGACTGTCGAATGTGTATGGGCGTGTTCGAGTCAAGCAGCACCTTGACAAGACCCAAGCCTGCCTGTCCTGTAGGATCGGTCTGAGGAGAGCGTAACGATTCGAGTTGTGACTCTGCCTGAGTCCTGGTAGCCGCATCCGGTGAGAGCGTTGCCTCGAGGCAAGCTGCTAGCTGCTGCTCCATGATGTGTTTTGCGCTCCAGACGGCAGCTGAAAGGCTGTGTTGGGCAGACAATGATTAGAAGCGCAGGCCTCTCGAGACGATGCGATGGAGTAAGGAACTGATTAGAACAGAGATGTTGGCGTTGCTTGGTAAGTGTTGGTCTTTCTTTCGCCAGCCCAGTTCACTCACGACCACACCACAACCCAAAGAAAGGCGCTTTCGTGATTCGACGCGGCATGCCCCAAAATTTCTCAAAAGGAGCTGTGCTTTCTTCCTTTTCTTTGCCACGCCATACGCAGGCCGAAACCCGAGAAGATGTTCTGACCTCCAATTCGTCCACAGTCGACTACCACCCACAATCACACTCACACTTAAACTGCTTCCAAGCTAACGTGGTGGGAAGGCTCGAAGCTTATCGCTGCATCGAAACAGTGCCTTGATATTTAATCGAACAGGGCACCCGATTTTACGTGTTCAATTGTAAAGCACGCTACGACGATTGCTTGCGAACAGCTCACGCAGACCGCAAGCAGACGCTGACTTTGTGCAACCTTCTGTGCGAATCGGACGTCAATGAAATATATCAACGTCGTCAAATTGGTCTGGTTCCAACGAAATGTACGATCGGAAAGAGTGTGGCTCAAGACAGAGTAGATCTCGTACGGTGGGTAACATATGCACAAAGCACTGTAGTTAAGATTCCGAGAATGCGAGCGTGGGGCGCTGTGAAACTTGAACGCACCGTCGAAACGTCATGTTCCTCATCCTTGCCGTCTTGTATATTCCCGAGGCTTGTCAGGGCTAAGATTATCAGCATGGCATTAGTAATCATTGACCTTTTCGCGCACAGCAACATACATGCATTTGGCTCCTCCGCTGAATTTTCCAGGCATGTCGATTGGGTCTATTCCATCTCTTTGCGCGAGATGCCGTCTCTGGAATAAAACGAGGTTCCAGACGAGCTGCGAGAGGAACAAGTCCACCAGGGAGGACAGGATGGCGAGAAGATCTCGACCAACACGGATCGGAGCGGTCGTCGGCGGTAAATTCGAATATGCATTCGGTTTATGACTGTCGTGGTGATTACTAGCCTAGACCCCTGCTCTCCTTTCCGACCCTACACCGCCGCCAGAGCAGGGCGTAGAATCAGCGGTCCCACTTTAACGAGTCCGAGCTGGGAAAGCAAAGCAATTGTGGTAGATTGCACCACCCTCGCTTCCTTGCTGGCCGCTTTGTGGCTTAAGGCGCGGTAGTTGGGACATATCAAAGTGCGTGAGTGGGCGCAGCGACTCCATGGCAGGGATAGCAAATTCACCGTCTTCTCGTGAACCTGACACCCTCCAGGACTTACTTGCGAAACGACAAATACCGAGGGAACTGGAGGCAAACACCGTCCGCGTGATCAAATTTCCGCTTTGAAAGTCGTGAGTGGGTTTGGGCTCGAGACAGCTTCAAGTGTAGTACAAGTTACTTCTGCCCGACACAGCTTCAGATCGAGTTTTGCATGTACAAGGCCGAGTCGCCTCAGGGCGGATCATGCTGCATCAGTTGCTCGTAGCTCCGCACCACTTGTGGCTTCTCCTACGCTCAACGAGAGTGATTGGGCCTCGCTCTTAACAATCTACCTTGCATCGTTCGGGTCTGAACCCTCTCGATGGGCCTAAACTGATGGCTCCGTTGAGGACGAACTTACGGCTTACGCGTACTTCGCTGAGTCCAGCACCAAGATGTGGGAGTTTACCACGGCCATCGGATCTGGCTCTACGGTCTACTGCGCTGAACTGCTTGCCATCCGTAAAGCCCTCGAACACGGTGTCGCCAACGCGGACTCTATGATCTTTTGCAACAACCGCGACGCAGTCATTCGCATCGGTGCTAGGCACAGTGGTGACCCCGACATCTCCAGCATACAAGAGCTGACAGCGTCCCGACGCATCACGGTAGTCTGGATCCCTGGCCATCGTGACAACCTCGGGAACGAACGGGCAAACTTCCTTGCCCAAAGCGCTCCTGATGATGTGATCAAAGCCCCAGCAGACCACCGCGAGGAAGCTGGCGTCCGGCTAGCTATCCACCGGAAGACAGTTCAGGCCTGGAAATAAGACTTGGAAATCATCCCTCCGCGGTTCCGAGCTCAAGGCGATCAATACACTACAATCGGGAGAAACCGCCAAGTTATGTAAACATCTCGAACGGGATCAAGTATCCATTCTGGCCCCAATTAGAACCGGTCATGCGGGTACATATTCTTACCTCAAGGCGCGCAAGGTCCCAGGTAAGACTGACAAGTGTGATCGCTGCGGGTCCCGGGAGGACCGCCTCCATCTTCTTCTCTGCCGCAACCTAACACGCCCCCAAAGAAGACCCGAGGGGCTCTTCCGCCAGGCGGGCCACCTGACCCGCAACCAGCACATCACATTCTTCAAACCGATTGATTCTAAACGAGCTAGAATTCGCTCTAGCGGTGACTACGTACCTGAGAGCGCGCTTTCCTGCGCGTGGAGCAACACTGTCGCCCAGCACGTAACCATCCCGCTATCCACCACTTCCCCATCCAGCTTATCCTGACAAACTTACTTTAGACAACAATACCAGGCAGCACGGCTCATCGGCCGAGACGTTTTTCGGAAGCTCCTGCTCTACTCATGTATTATGACTAGGCCGGGGCGGCTTAAACGTACAGTACATTACCCTTCATATGAATCATCTATTTTTCGCCTGTATCTTCGATTCGTAATTCTTGACTCCCGCATAAGCCTCTTTCGGCTTGGGTCGGTGTATGAAGAAATAAAAATAATAATAATAAAAATTGAAAATTAAACAAATACCTGCTTGACAAATTCCCTTCAACTCTTGCACCGGTCGCTTCATCAATCTCAAAGAGTTGCAAGGATTCATGATTATTTTCTTCCACTTCGTGATACTTACTCGAAGCTAATACCGATTCGAGTAGTATGCTTTGAGCAAGAAGGGCTGCTCAGGGTTGTGAAAGATAAAACAGGCTAGCGAAAGCGGACGAGCTCGTAGAGGAGTTGTGAGAGGTGATAGGAGGGCGTAGTAGTCGAGCCCAAGGATTGTAGTTCGTCCTGCACAAAGTAGCCCTTGAGACAGATACCCCTTGAGAATAGTCAACATACACTACGATTGACTGGTACTTTGCTCGATGGCGAGAGGAAGATCCACAAAGGCTTCCTTCGCAGCTCAGAACCAAGCAGCCCCGCCTCCCCTTCAGGCTACTATTTGGGGATCAAGCGTGCAAAATTTTACACAGTCCAGACGTCAGTGCAACCAATATGGCCGAATCGGTGCTGCGATTCATTGGATGAAATGAAAAAAGTGGTTAGTGTCGCCGGTGGTCATTGAACCGTTCTTACACCATTCGAAATGTCAGCGGGATTGGCCGGCTAGTGTTTAAATATGGTACTTGATGTATTCACGATTGGGCGCTGCTAGCGCCGAGTGCCGAGTGTGTCTCCTTAAATAAACTTTGCACTTTATCGCGTTGTATAGGGTCAAAATGCGTATGTCATGTCAGGTACAGTATGTCACTTCGGCGATCTGCGGTGAAGGCGGAGACTGCTATAATCGCGAATTTGGGTGGGCTAAATATTCACAATTACTGTAGGTTTGTAGTCGTGCGGGATTTTTATTTCTATTGTTATTATTAGTATTATAAAAATTTGAATACTGATACGAGACTGTCGGCTCGGTGTCAATTCGGCCCCATCTTTGGCATTTCCAGTCGATCCGCTACCTTAGCATGAGTTCCCATGGGGCGTTCCCGGTTTTCGCGACGACGGCGCCCCGTAGGCGTTAGACCAAACATCCGAATAAACAAAAGTGAATAAGATCTCGAATTATCAGCTGTCCAGAATCGAGAGTCAAAAGACATGCAGCACGGCTCATCAATCAAAACAAGTCGATAGTCGATTAGCAATCACATTTATTACGCCGAGAACGGTGTCTCAGATGGGCAACAAGAACACATCCGGACCAAACACAAACAAACTTATTGAGATCGAATCTAGAGTCTTGTGCCTAGAACTTGTTTGATGCGTGGGGTGCACCGACGCTCAATGACAAACAAACACATGCCCACGATAGTTTCTGCCGCATCGCCGATATGTCTTTGCATGAAGCTAATGATTGGCTGCTGAAGCTGAAGATCGCAGACCCTGTCTGATCTGCCGTCGGGCAGCCTTCGGGTACTTCGGCTTGCTATTAGGATCAAAAGCCACTGTCCTGTTTGGAAATGGCAGGCGGGGCCTGACCTGCGCCCAGTCTGAGCTTGGCGTTTGCGGGCATAGCGCCCACTTGCAGCGTAAAAACTCGATCGCAAGGATGCTTGCGGTCTAGGCTCGAACAACCTTTTACACATACCCATTGCTGATCGCATCGAGTCTCTTGTACAACTGGTCTACGTATCGAAAGTGTGATCAATGGTCAGCACGCTCAGCATCAAGGGGCTGGCAAGAACCTTGATTGATTGTGTAGCAGACTGCATACGACTGTCAAAGCTCTGCAAGTCCTGTTGCTAGACTGATCCCGCCTTTGCAACGAGACCACTCCTATTTTTGCTCCAAACTGATCCCTTCTCGAGAGGATTCTCATCGAAACAGGAATGTATATAAGAAGCACAACCTTGTTACCGAATCGCTCATCTCCTTCTCATCCATCAGTTTCCATCGTACCTCGTCTCTCTTCTGTTTCAAGACCCCTATTTTAACCCTCCAAACCCGTACCTTGCGGCTTAATACGTTGGGCAAGATGAAGCTGTCCTTCAACCTCCCTTTGCTGCTCTCAGCAGCCTTTATGGCAGCGCCTACCCTGGCTCTGCCCAACTTCGGCGCCATGATGACTCCCGGACCCAACGGTGAGCCTTCGCACTTTGAAAAGCGACTGATTTCGGCCAACCCCCTCAAGATTCAGGGCATGATCAATGACCTGAAGAGCAAGGTGGCCGAGCTGAACAGCAACATCACTTTCCCCGATGCAGGAGACCTGCTCAAGGCCAAGATCACTGATATTACGCCCGATAGCATCTACAAGTCTTTTGGCGTGCGACGAGATCTCGGACTTTTGCCTCCGGGTGAAGACAAGTACCACCCTTGGCAGGCTCCTCCAAGGGGCGCCAAACGTGGACCTTGCCCTGGTCTCAACACGATTGCCAACCACGGCTACATTCCTCGCAACGGTATCGTTAACCCCATCCAGCTGATGGTCGGTACGTTCCAAGCACTCAACCTGAGCCCGGATCTTTCTGCAATCCTTGTCGCTATCTCATTCGTTGGCTTGGGTGACCTGCTCCAGATGAAGCTGTCGATCGGCGACCGATACGGATTGGGCAGCGGACTAAGCCACCACGGTATCCTCGAGGGCGATGCTTCGGTGACTCGTGACGACAACTACTTTGGCAACAGCTGGGACGCCGATCCCAAGCGAGTCGCGCAGTTCATCAGCGAGACCAACACGTACGGAAAGGGAAACGTTGACATTTGGTCGCTCGCCAACTCGCGCTACCGAGCTTGGGATTGGAGCCGCAAGAACAACCCGGTCTTTGACTTTAACCCCTGGCGAATGCTTGTTGCCTATTCCGAGAGTGGATTCGTACACGAGGTGCTTCGTGGATCGTTTGTCAAGTTCGACGAGGCCATGATCAAGAGCTGGTTCCTTCAGGAACGATTCCCCAAGGGCTGGTCCAAGAGGATTGTACCGTTCTCGACACCCGAGATCGTTGCTTGGGCGGGCATTATCGACCTGGCCAAGCCGACGATTCCTGGCTGGAGTGTGGGTAAGGGCGCTTTCATCCCTACTCCCACCACGGACGGTGCTTACCAGGAACTGAAAGCGTTTATTGACCCTAAGACAACGGGTGCAACGCTGGAGGAATTCTTCTGCGATGCCGGTAATGCTGTCCTTGGCTTCTTCCCGACCCAGATCACCAACCTGCTTGGCAACTTTGGCATCAAGGGCGTTGGAGCTACCTTCAAATGCGCTTGAGCGGGTCTTGATCCTCACGATGAGATGCAGCTGGGCCTGCTTGGAGGCATCATTCTAGTTGCTTCCCGCTGTGGCTTCGTTAGCTACTTCTTGTCTAGTTCCCATCATGGACTTCCACTGTGCTGCTGCTCTCAGTTCTCCCCTCATTGCTTCGAACGACCACCCTTTACCTCCGTAACACCATAACAGCTCCTACCTTCCTCGCTCTATCCTTTCTGTTTTTCTTTTTGTTTCATCTTCGGCGGATAGCATTTAGAACCTAACCCTTCTTTCACTATGCTCAATTTCTTTATTAATAATTATTATGCGAGCGGGTGCTGGCAGGCCACATACCGCTCAATGTGTTCCGAACGCGTATCTGCTGATCTTGCGCCGTTTTGTTTTCTCGTTGAAACTATTTTGAACTTGGAGGCACCCTAACTGAGGGAAATGCAGGCCAAGACCGTGACAGGAGACACCGGTGTTGACACCTTACTTTGAAGGCCATGAACCTCCTATTTTTGGTTCAGTGCCAACATGCCACTTGCACAAATTCCACATGTTTCGTTTTTCCATTGCGAGTTCTTCCTTTCGCCGACACTACATGCAAAAGACGAAGTGACACCGAAGAGTCTTTTTACATCTTTTCCTTGTGGTTCATCAGTGTGGATCGAGCATTGTCAAGACGTGTCGCTTTGGGTACCCGCAAACAGGGTTTCAACGTGAGGCGGGGAGCTAACTTCATCGCATCGAAGCATCCGCATCGGTGAATGCTTGCTTCAACCACATTGGATTCTGTCCGTGGCTTCTGCTTGACGCCGCAAAGTTTCAAGGTCTCTTCCAACGGCCTTTCCTCCTCGCGGGTCAGCCTGATTGCTTGTGGGAACATCCATCTGTTGTCTGCGCTTTGATACCTTCGAAGAGCACAAGCTCGCATCTTTCCTTTGTCATTGCCGCGGTATGTCTCTCGAACGCAGGAGGACAAGCAAGGTGCTCAGCACGAAGTTTACCCGGCTTTTGAGCTTGTTCGATCGGCAAATACAACGCACACCACAGCCTTAGCGAGTTCTTCTGCCCTGACGCTAAAAGCAAGGTCTCGTGTGTGCACGGTGCACGCAGCGTGGACTACTGTTCTTCATGTGTTCTCTAATCACGATATTTGTTGCTGTGGTTGGAGGCGTGAACGACGTATCGGCTCGCATCAGGCAGGTTACCGCGAAGGGCATCGGCTTATCAATCTTACGGATCTCTGATGCCCGAAGGCGAGGAGGTGGGCCAGAGCCCTAACCCCCGGATAGTTCGTTACGTGGTCCGCAGGGGAGGCGCAAAGGAACCAAAATACTCAGTTCTATTCTCTCACTAGTATGACCATATGACCTACGATGTCTCTAAACCCTGTTTACCGTCGCTATAAGCAATAATGCCGCGTGCTAACATTCAAGCTTGTGACACCGCGACTGATCGCGCACACAAAAAGATCGACATTTTTTCTTATTAAGTTACATGCCGTCCTGAAGAGGCCCAATACGACGCACTTGTCTGCAGTCGCAGGGCCGTCATGCAGTCTTTTGGGCTAGAAACTTCTTAAGTAAGACAGAAAAATGGCCGTGTATGGGACTTTTCTGGTCTGGACAGAGTGAACCCCGAAGAGGACCCTGCATATGATCTCGGCACCTTGTCAACGCGCGACCTGCACGCGTTTTAATTACGCGATTCAAGATCTCCATCTCTCTCCACCAACTGAATTGCCGCGTAGCAATACCAACTCATGACTTTGCAACTCTAGAGGATTACAGTATTGTATGAAAAAACAATGCCAAGATCATTAACACACCGAATGTTCTTTGGCAGTAAGTCGTGAGTTAATGGGTTAAGTAATCCGACGGCTCTGCTACAATATTAGACTGCGCTTACCTATTCCAATTCCGCGTCAGTGTGAGCGTGTGTGCCATGCGCGCACATTACTTTGTGATCTTTGATACCGAGCGTGAGCGGATTCGTGCCCCTGAAATTACACACATCCGTGTTCTGAGCCTTTGTATGGTATCCGTCGCCTAGGGGGATCGGAAGAGCGACAGTGTTCAACATTCATTTGATTCGAGAATCGCTTTGGAGTCGCCCTTGCTCTGACAATTTTTACCATAGATTGAAATGCAAATGAAGTAGACCCAGAAAGTTCGGGGCTGCCAGGTGGAAAAAGCGTTTGTCTACCGTATGGACCTCTCCCACACAGCTAGAGCTCTCAGCTCAGGCCTGCCACGGTTCCTCACTGACACCTGTGATACATCGCAAAATTTGCTACCTCTACTTCATCATGCTTCACCAAGACGCGCTCTCTCTCTCTCTCGCTCTTTTACACCATTGAACCGTCTACTCAACTACCTCTGGTATCTCCGAAGCTGCACCGAGGTTCCACGCGTCCTAACAGCAACGGCCGTGAGCGGCATCGATGGCACACTTCCGGGGACTTTTCCCTCTTATGCTTGTCAATGCTGATCTCGATATGCGAAGGAAGAAAGCACATCTCGCACACGTGGAGGGGACACCGCCACTTTCCTATCACGAAACCTGCGTTTGCACCGCACAAACACTTCACAGGTACTGTCAGTAACAGGTGGATTTCGTTGGACATCGACCCAAATGCCAACGATCTTCGATCTCTAGCCAAATTCCAGAAGCAACCCAGCTGCAGGCTTCTCATTCTGGAGCGCTAATCGTAGACGGTCGAAAGACACAGCTCACATCCTATAATCTTGCCCAACTGTTCACTAGGATGAATTTCTGTATTCAGTGTGAAGGCCAACAAATTAGAGCTCCACAGATGACGAACCACAGGCCCAGTTTTTCGAGCCAGCATTCGTGATTCGCCTTCAGTGCTTGGGATTATTCGCACACGAATAGTTGCAGACCGAATTCCCAAGCGACTTGCAAAATTATCCCAGCGACACTGCAGCTAGGACCTAGCATAGTGGAGAGACAGATTTGAGTCATTAGGTCATCGATTGCGGGCAGTTTCGCCACCGTGTCATCCTCTTCCCCCCGCTCAAGATGTTCGACTGTAACAAGATGTTAAAAGTTAGGAAAGTGGTTCTGTCAACCAATTGCATCGCCAAGGCCTCGCTGCCAAGCACTTCCTCGCAAAAGCAGGAAGATCTTCCTCGCTCGCTCGAGGCGCTTACACAGACCTGAGAAAGATAGCTCACCCCGTCGTAATCACCCCTCCATCGCTCTCTCGATGATTACGAATTCGCTTGGTGGAAAGCCTTTGTTTCCGGCGACGGTGTAGTCCCTTCGCTATTCTATGCAACGAGCAAACAACGGCCAAGCTGTGCATATGCCTCGTATACCCTCTTTATTGCCAACATGTATTCAGCCTCTCGATCGAGAAGCTTACCAAGAACGTCTCTTACTGCAGTGGCAGTGAAGTCGCTTGGAGCTTGGTGTTCAGTCGCGATGCTACCAGACCGAATAGAGATATCACAGAGCATGAGCGACAAGCGAGGTTTGTGCTACAATATGCTGCTTCGTGAAAAGTGAACGTGGCCGATGCACGCCGTTCAGAAATGTCTAAGCCGGTCCAAGCCCATATCCGTAAGAGCTTGATACATGGTCGGCTTTTACCTGCTAGCCCTCCATGCCTTGATAGTTTAAGTGATTGGGGCAACTTTCGCCGCCACTTGCAATCTTACCCATACAGGAGAAGTTTTCAATTGTGACGAGCACCTGCCTTGGCAAGTGTCAATGCGCGCACCCTGAATACTCCTCTTACAGGAAGATTGACATGTTGCTGAGACAACTGCAGCTGCTTCTGCTAGTCGTAAGGTCTAACGCTATTCAAACGAGTGTTCTTGATGCGCTGCGCTGGTCGAAAGCGCCGGGAGTGTTAACGCTGTGCCACGAGCGTTGTGCGATGCGGGCGACAGTCTGGAGAAACAAGTTATGCTGAACTTCGAACTTGCGTGATTGGGAAAGCCGGTTTGACTTATTTCCGGACTGAGCCTTGGGCTTCCGAGCCGAACCTTGATCTACATTCTCCTCGACCATTCTGTATCTCGAAGTACCTCACTACCCTGATCCCGCCTGGTCCATTTCGATTCAGAGACCGATAGCCAACTCGAGCTCAAATTTGTCCATTCCTAGATCAACCTGCCTCACTCAATCAATCGCATTGGAATTTGTGCACAGAGTCAATTCCGGCATGGATGCATCTCGCTATGACGCCTACTTCCTTAGGTTGATTGGGCTGGCTCTTGTTACCGATATCGACGGCGACAATCAATACCAAGTTTGGCTTGAGAGTGACCAGCCAGCGTTCAAAATTGGAAAGCAAGCTGGCCCTGAGTGATGAGCTTGCTATCGTTGGTGTAGATTTGAGCCGAGTAACTGGGGCCCGGGCTGTATTGGAATATGTCATAGGTGAACTGGTTGGCCAGATCCCAACCTGCCGAGGAGGAGCTGCGGCGTACGATACTTTGGTTGAAACTGTCGCCAAATTGCAGGTTGTAAGAGCCGGAAAAGTAGTGATCGCGCTTGGCGATACCGCGCTCCAAATCAGGCGGTCCAGATCCTGCCCAACTGAACGACGAGATGGTGTAATTGTTGGACCCCTGTTTGGTAGCAATCACATCGTGACCAGTGTGGTTGCGCAGTAAAATGCCGTATTCTGCCATTTGGTGAGCGGTGAACAGGAGACGTCCGAGCTTGGTGCCGTTGCGTGCGAAAGTATCGAACGAGGTGTCGTGGTCTGCCCTGACCGCCAAAACGTCGTTGTAATCTCGAGTTTGTATGCCTCTTGGGCAGTTGTATTGTGGACCGCACGGTGTTGTAGAGACGTCACGCCCGTTGAGGCGCACAAGCTCATCGCCTCCAGGGAACGCGCCTTGGAGTACAATGGTGAAGATGCTCGTCGTACAGTCAATGAGGCACGGCGCCCAGCCTCCAGTCGAACATGCAATGGACGTCAATGAAATGGCGAGCGCGGACAATTGCGCACTAATCCTCATTTTTCTGATAGTCCAAGGTAGTGTCGGACGGATAGAACGACTGCAGATTCAACTAACCAGAAGGCCAGGGTGATCGAAGTTGAACGAAGACGACTCGTTCGCTCGCAAAGGTAAAGGAAGAGAGAGCCAGAGACAAGCAATAGACTGAAGGCGACAACGAGGTCCTGCCAAGTGATGACGCTGATCAACTTGGACAACTAAATGCGCGAGTATTGACCCAGTGGTTGTACAACCAACTTGTATGATCCACTGAGGTTTCTTTGAAGAGAAGAGTCCATGTGACGTCCAGGGGAGGGGGGATGGTCTTGCTCTTCGGACTGACTCGAAGGGGGAGAGAGATGGTGGAAGGGACAACTTGGATCCGATGACACTATGGAGACTGTATAGAAGTTGATAATAATTAGGGGCATGGCGTAAGCACCTTGAACGAACCGCTCAGCGCGTCTTCAGGCTGAGACACACAGTAGTTTCGCGACGCTGGTTTTGTGGTCCAGCTTGACTAGGTTCAATCACGACTAAGTTTCACTAACGCCGCCGTGCCTGTTTACTGTGTGAATAGTTAAGCCTGATTGCATTTTAGCATAAAAATACTTGCCACCATCATCCCCAATCTGACTCCTCGCCGTGGCTGCCTTGCTCGTCAATTTAGCCTGTCGGGCTCGAAATTCCAGCTTTGCAAGAATGTCGGCTTGGGACAAGAAAGTCATACTGACCGTAAAAAATCTTTCCGGTGGGACCACAGTGAAGAACCGCTTTCCGCCCGACGACAACGCAACGCCGTCCCTGACTCAAATACTGGGCCGCCTCCAAAGAGGCGACGTGAGCTACGAATCCATCATCATCCTCGTTACAGGCATCCAAAGCGAACAGGTACCTGTGCTCATCATGGGCGGGGAAGAAGTTGCGAGCAAACGCGAACTAGTCCCTTAACGCACTCGCGTTTGTGCATGTAAGTCGCATTGGTGAATCTCATATCACAACCAGCTTGGTCTTACTCCAGACAACGAACCCTTTGGCCGCTTCGTCTATCGATGTCCCGACGTTGACGATTCAGTTCCACCCAGCCCAATTCGTGATTTCCCGTACTAGGCTCGACAAAGATCATCGTGATAATTTATTCATGTCGTCTCAGCAAAAATGTACAATCGTGAATGGCGTTTCTTGGTGTTAAAGGATCTTGCAATCGCGAGCTTACACTTCGCCCTGTAGCTCAAGCTTAACAGAACTATCCGTGAAGAGCGCTAGCAGCGCGGAAGACAGCAAAGCGTTGGGCACGAAAGCCGTTGTCTTGGTCGGGCAGGCCTTTCAACAGGTCAGGGACAAACGGTCAGAAGCATCTCGTCCAGCTTGTTCTCTTGCTTGTTCACAAATTTGGCCAGATGGCACTTGCGCAGCGCGTCCCACAATTCGTCCTCGACTCAAATATCCTCTGGGTCGAGATTCTCGCGGATCGTAGCAGCGAGGATCAGAGCGTTTTGCGGACCAATCCTCATCTGGGAGCGTAGCTTGCGCACAGGAATGCTTGTAATGTCTTGGCCATCGATAAGAATTGATCTGTTTAGCATCTCGATCATACAGAACAGCGCAAGAAGCGTCGTGCTCTTGTCCGATCCCGATCGCCCCACCAGACCTAGTCGTTGACCGGCGACAAGGTTGAAGCTTAGCTCCTTCACTGCAGGCTCAAGATCGGCTGAATACGAGACGGTCACCGCTTCAAACTGGATATCGCCTCGAATCGCAGACTCGCTTACCGCCTCGCTGTCTTGCTTGCCGTCCTGCTCGGTCGCCGCTGCGGAAATGCCTGACCAGCTGGTGATGAAGCGGCTCGCAAGAGCGCGTCTATAGAACTCAGGCTTGAGCGAGTCGATATCTTGCAATTCGAGGAGCTTGAGGAACCCGTTCCACAAAAGAGGAAAGACCCAGAGGAAGAAGAGGCGGGAGAAGAAGTTGGCGCGCGACTCGTATGTTCAGTTTAGATCGATGCTGCGGATGCCCTTTGCGATTTCGACGGTGAGCATCGTGGCCTGGCAGGTGAAGGCGACTACTTAGATGCAGAAGAAGGAAGAGTGTCGGATGGCTGGGATTGCGTTGAAGGTGCGAATGCGGTATGCGATGAAGAGGAGAGACGAGAAGAGAGAAAGAGGAAGCACTATGTTGCCGCCTCGGGTCTTTCTTCGTTCGGCCACCGAGAGAGGAACGACAAGCAGCGACACGAGGAGAGATAGCACTACGCCGGACATGCCAGTGCGGTCGTCTATCGCATGTCGAAGGGGTCGATTGGAGGGAACCGCCAGATTGGCGACATGCACCAGGTTGAGTAGAGCATTGGCGGCATAGATAAAAGCGCTGAAGAGACTGATAGAGTCGGAGTGGGGTGCGCACGATCGCAAGAGCGAGAGCTGAGGCTGGATCGAAGCAGTGGGAATGTCTGGCTTATTGCGAATATGGAAGAGCCTAGCCGGGAGAATCACGATGGCGATGCTCGAGGGCAAAATAGCAAAGATGGCGTTGGAGAAGGTGACGGTAAAGCCAAAGAAGCGGCAATCGGAGACGGGCGTGAATACGCCGTCGTTGCACGCGGCCATTGTTACCTTCGCGTTCGATAAGGCTCTCAACTGTCACTGGGCGAAGCGATGTGGAGAATAGCCTAGATAGGATGGGGTCTTGGGAGAATAGGGGAGTAAGGGTGGGTCGTGATCCAGCTCAAAGGGCACCAGCTATGAGCATTGGGAGTGAAGGTGTTAAGAAAGGCTCGTTCGTGTTGCATCGAGACAGATGATATTTGCGCAAGGGTCCTTGAGAGAACTGTGGTGGTTTCGTGACAAGAAGGCACTGCATGCTACGCAATCTGTGACCCTTTCCAGCAGAAGATGACGCTTCTGTCGCTGCAACTTCAGCATCCTTACTGAAGCACAGTCGGAGAAAGCTGTCCGAGCATCGTTTACGACGCCGCCCATGTCGAGAGCAGCAGGCACCTTATGCGTCCTTTTGGCAAAGGCAGCCTCGCATGGCTGGAGCTCGGATCATGCACCCGCCATTCGAAATTCAGCACGATAATCTGGTTCCAGTCTCGTCGAAAGTATGGTGAGGCAGATCCAGACGGAGGGAGTCCAAAAGGAAAGTCAAGTTTGAGACGACAAACAGCAAGACAGAGTCTGCTACGAACAACCGGCTCTTGCCCTCAAAACCTAACCGTAGACATGTTTGTGAAGCTACGTTTCATGCGAACTAACTACTTAACCTCAGCCTTTTCTGCTGCGTCTCAAGAGCTAGCTGAGCGCGACTCTGTCAAAAGGACGCGTAACGCCAGAGGTGCGTAACGCTGCTACCACGTCAACGAGCTATGTCAGCCCGTTCCAATCGTGAATCACATGAATCGTGATTCTAGAGTGCGTCATCCGAGCTCAGACGCATTTGTCGGCACAATACTACAGGTTCAGACGCCTCGCCGCGTCACAGGGCCGTGCATAGACAGACATGACGGCTCACAGAAAGGCGCTTCGAACCTGTCTCGACTGCCCACATTGCCTCCACCATCTTCTCGATTGCCACAAACAACTTCCGCCCACGCAACGGCAGATCCAGAGCGCAGGGTGTTGCGACGACAGAATGCGGGGATACGGCTTCGGGCGCCTGAAATTGGAACAACGCCCTTTGCTCGAGCGATTCTGGCCAGCTGTATATAGGCGATTGGGAATCGTACATGCGGGATAAGGAAGTTACGGCATCCAGCTGGACGCCGAGTACGGTAGATCAGGTAGGTGTCCGGTCTTTGGTCGCCACAGAGTCAGGCTGTGAGAGACAACAGGTGACCAGACAAGCTGCCGCCCTCGATCAATACATTACCGACGGCCGAATACAAAAAGAGCCATTCAGTCTGGTCTGGTTGGGTTCTTTGACGGCTATCGGACAACTTTGCAGCGCGTACGACCTTCGCTTGACGAAGTCTAGCCCCTTTGACTTGGATCGACAGGATCAAGGGCTACCCACCCACCTCTAATCGATGGGCTGAAAGGCCTGTTCATCCGTGAGTAAAACGATGCGTTTTTGCGAATCTGGACTACGCACGGCCTTGCCTGCGCGCCAAATATCGACCCAAAATGCAAATCACCGGCTAACGAAAATGCTGTGCCCTGGTCTTGGATGTCACCAGCATGACTCCAGGCTCACGGAAGAGTACCTTCCGACGGATGCAGAGCATCGAGGCGTGTGAAAATATCATGGCAAAATGCATAAAAGCGGCTAGATAAGCCAATTCTATGTAGGAGCAGCATTTACAGTGAGCGTCTGGAAAGGGCAATTTCCGACGAAGGCGTGCAACAAGAAGGAATGCGAGGATGATTGCTTGGAGCACTGAATTATTTAAACATCATTATTATAATCATCGACTCCGCCACTCGTTGATGACCAGGAAAGCAAATTGGACGCTGCAGTTGCAATGCAGTTGACCAGAGATTGTTCACAGCTGCAAATTTGAGTTTTGCGAGCTGACTCTGGAAGGTCAAGCCTGCTCGGCTCTGAACTTGACCTGATAGGTTTGGCCTAGTCTGGCGTGCATTGTTAACCGATTCCAGCCTTGCACCGTGCGCTCTTCCAATGACACCGCTGCTTCCCTGAGCAAGGCCAATCCAAACTTGTACCTCTGCCTGAGACCCAAAGAGCATCAGCCGTGTTGGAGCAAACATTTTTGGCGCTCAGCTTTGCCTGCCGTTGTACGCGCTGGAAGCGGTCCAATAATGTCATGTGACTCACCGCAGCACTAAGAATCACAGCAGCGGTCATGTTGATCAAATTCCATGCATCGAAGCTCGTGATCCCGCAGCGGGTCCGTGTAGCGTGCTCACGCGTTTCTATGTACCCAGTTATGAAAGATTTGGACGTGGAGGTGATTTTCTCAGCTCTTTTCTCGCGCCAAAATACCTGTGAGGTGCAATTTCAAACACATTTGGTTCGGCGTCTTCCGACTTCATTTCCGGGTGCCCTGTCTGCAGAAGCTGTTCCCTCGGCTAGGGTTCTAAGGCTGTCGCATGCAAAATTTGGATTAGCTTCGGAAATCAATCGTCTAATTTTCCTCCGGTGAAGCGAAATCGTGGATTCGGCAGACTGATACCGACGGACCAGTGCCGACCAAGGAGGCTTTAGCTTCCTGCAGCTTTTCAGTACCGTGCATCTGCTGAATTGTATTTGGACCATCCAGCGATATTGTAACCTGTCGTGCCTTGCACTCTTACCGCAGAAAGGAACGAGAAGACAGGTGACACCTACACCATGCTTCTACTCGTGCGGCTAGCAGTCGCCATTGTTCGTTAACCCTACCATCCTTGTCCCAACTTCAACCGGTGAGGAGACTGACGGCGCACACTGCCACGCCATCGTAACAGTGTCCAGAGTCCAGAGTGCGGTCGCTGTCGTCCGACCCGCGGAATCCAAGCTGAACGCGAACCAGGCGTTACGGTGCGTTTACCGCCTGTTTCCCACGACCCAACGCGATAAGACCCACTTATCGCCGATCTCGCTTTCCCTAGCCAACGGCGCCTAACCGCCGATCTCGTTCGAGCCAGGCGATAGTGACTACCAATCGCCAATCTGGCTACCCTTAGCGAACCCTGTGACAACCCAGTCCTTGAACGCGTCAAGGTCTTTGAAGTCAGGTGCGCTCCCAATCAAAGACAAAATTGTACCAGAAGGATAAATGCGTAGTAAATCAGTTCAAAAATTCTCATCAATGGGCTTGCGAGGTGCAATGCTGGCATCCCTTTTTTTTGCGCTAAATTGAGATGAAGTCACAGTCTACGTCTCTGGCCAGCTCGGTCTCCCAGTCACATACAGGTGACAGGTCAGGAATGGGACCCGTGCTGGAGGCTCCGGTACTGCCATATCCATCAGCATTGCTGGACTACTGCTGCTTTCTCCCTCTGTTACAGTGGGCAGCAACACTACAATGCCATCCTCTGGCATGTCATCAATGTCCTGAGTTGTGTCCGTGTCTGGCCGAAGCGGTGCTGGGTCAGGCTCTGCTGATGGAGGGAGAAAGGTGAGCATGTCTCCATCCTCTGACTGTGCAGCTCCGTTAGTGAACTGCTGTGAGTGTCGAGAAGCGGTCTGCTGTCACGTCAGTGCCGGTTGGAATTTCCTGAATTTTAGGCATTGGGCCAGGCGACGCGTCTGGCAGATATCCTAGCCAAGTGCAGTTCAGGGTCCAGCGGCCTCGGTGACGGTGGCTCTGTCTCTGTCTCTGGCTGGACCGCAACGCTGAGCCACAACTGACTGACTCTGTCCGCTCTGGCATTTTCTGATCCCCTGGGGCCGCTTCAGAGCGATGACATTCAACACCACCTGACCGCAGCTACAGGCAACCAGACCCACCGCTGCTGCTGCATCCTGACTGAACTGCTCACCACTGTGTGCCTTGCGGATGTGATTGGTGATGTTGGGTGCTGCATAGCTGAACTGGCAGACTTGGACAGCTAATTTGTGCCATGGTGAGTGAGTTGAGTGACGGAGCTGAAGGAGCACGGCACAGGGAGATTCATACACCGGGGACATGGTGCGAGATCTCTTTATAAACTCACAGGCCAGCTACACGGTTGTAAAAAGAGCTTTCGCTGAAACAATCTTATTGCTGTGGGAGCGCCTTCGGTTATGTGAATCGGGTAGCCTAAATACAAACCTATTTGTGTTTTTCTCTCTTTCTGAAAGAACTTCAACGGAAATTTCGGTATTATGATCGTGAGGCCATATGGTCACCGGATTGCGACTAGTGCATGAGTAAAATCAGAATGCTTTCAAGTCTATACAATCTACTAGATTCAGTATTGATCAAACCCGCAGGGCGCATGCAGGTGAACGAGACACAGAACAAGTTGAGGAAAGGTTATGGTCTGGTGGCGTGCACTTGGGGACAGGTAGCCCTCAATGCAGTTGCACTGAAGAAGCACCAATGGATCTGTCACTGACATTCTGCTGCACCAGCTGTAGTAGCCGCACCGCACCAGGAAACTAGACAACGCCGCAAGCAGATATCCCAGTGGAGGGGCTCCGCTAGACACACTTGCGTTTGCTATCTACGCGAGTTCGGCTAGTTGTGTTCCTTGCATGGACACTCGTTTGTGGACGTTTTGTCTGACGGGGTCTACGTCCATAGGACTTCCACTGAAGGATCGGTGCGATCCGGCAAAAAGGAAGTGAAGTTGGAAAACAAGTGTGATCAGGTGCGACAAAGAATGCAGCTTTCCGGAGTGATTGTGGCCCTTTTAGCTGTGTTGCGGTCAGAACCCCAAATATACTCTAGGCTAAAGGGGTTTACAAGAATGATAATATCAATAAAAATTGCATGGCGCGTGTTTGTGCATGGCCCCCAGCCTTTGTCTGCTTGGACGAATGTCAAACTCCTTTGTGACCGTGGAAGAAGTGAGATTGATTGCATGAATCCTTACAGACACAGTCTCCTCAGACTGAGAATCTGACTTGACCATGCGCTGCACCCTTTCATTGGCTTCTGGTCACTTTGAAGGGGGCTAGCACACCGAGGGAGATTGAAAAGTAGAAAAAAATGGACCGTCAAAGTTTTCCAGAACAGAGTGGACCCTGAAGAGGACAGACCCTGCATAAGATTCAAAAAGCTTTGTTGCACTCCGAAAACCGAACATCACAGCAGACGGTCTACAGTAGATTGCCAGAGAGCGAGTGCAAATCTTGGGATACCTGCTGATTTAAGTGAACTTCTTGTATCATAATTGTTATCCCGACAAGCGATGGATTTGGTGTGAAGACCCGAAACGAACCGAAAGTGTTGTTGCAGGAGGGGCACAGTTTCACTTCTGCACCGTGTCTAACCTAACATTACTTGTCGTGCATGGCGCAGGTTCTGGGGGTTCGCACGCTGGTAAAAATGATACGCTTGGCACAAACTTCAACAGAACGGAACAGGTTACGGCAGGTGTAGTTCATTGCCCAGGCCAAAGGATTACATGGCGAGCTATGCTACTTCTAGAAATTGAGATTCAATGTCCGACACAATACACAATGAGACATGTTAAGTTGTAGATCATAATGTGGTAGTTGCATCACCTCTGAAGTTGCTTGCACGTCTTCGTTGCAGGCCGAAATTCCAAGCGATGAACTGGAAGCAACTTCGCGCACTGTAGACAATTTGGAATCGTCCCAGCGACACTGTGTCGCTAGGATCCTTCATAGTGGAGCGACGGGCTCGACCAGTCGTACAAAATCTGCCAAGCGATCCGAGACATGCTCTGTAGCAAGGGCAATACAGAGTTCATCTTGCTGCTGAACTCGGACAACCATGTGTCAACCGGCAGCTCGCTGTTGCTGGCCATGGATCGAACCAAGCTTGGACATGGGTAGTACCGAGTCCGAGTCAGCATATGCTTGCCCACAAGAGATGTGTTGCTGCCTTCCTGCGTGATCTAGAAACGAAATGTCGCAGTGGCTCCTCTTCGCCTGATACGGAAACTGTTGAATTGGGTGAATACTCGTGTGTCTCACACGCTGGGATTGGTAGGACGCGGTTTATTGTTAAGGAACTGATATCAACATGTAGTGACTGTGAGATGGTGTGGCACTAAAGAAAGATGCAAACCGGCTGAGTCTGGTGCGTCCTACCCTGTGAAAACGACTGAGAAACCTGCGGGTCTGGGACTCGGCCCCCCTCCCCGCGCCTCCCTGTACATCGGAAAGTCAATCTGCCGATACCCAACGCGATAATTGGCCTAGCCCAGCACCCAGGCCTCCAGTATCACAATATCGACCCAATGCGAGCCGATACGGCACAAAGGAATCCAACACGAACAATTACCCTAACCCTAACCCTAACCCAAAAGTGCCGAGTCTTTGTCATAACTCTTGGGCAGAATTGCGGTTTGAAAACTATGTTTAATGCCCGGTGTAGGAATATGTCGGATACCCGGCACAGACATACCCACCGGGAGCAACAATGAAATCGTGCGAGTCACCTTTCTGACAATTGTGGTGTGGCCACTGTGTAAAGGTGAAACCAAATCTGTTTGTCGTTTCCTGAGCGCTTACACTTTTGAAAGGCTTGTTGATGATAGCGTTTCTGCAGTTGCCGTCTGCATAGTCATGTTCCAATTCGTTACTCCCACTGCAGGTAGACGTATCTTCGAACAACAATGTGCTGAATATGGCATCGGAGGATCGTCGAGTTACCCGTGAGCCACCTCTGAGCCCCGAAGTTTTAGGTGTCGAGGGGGGTGAGGTGCAAATATAAACCTTTTCACCGTGGATCCCAAGATCGTCTACCGGATGTGACTTATCAAAAGTGGTATCATGCTCGCCGTGTCCAGTGATCGAGACTGAAGCTGAGACCTTATGTTCAATAAAGAGGTCCAGGATAGCGCGGTCTTTCCCTTGTACGTCTGTTGGCCTAGCTTCTACTGGCACAAAGGTAAGCTGGTCGTTTTCGTCGATATAGTAGTGGTACCGTTCAGGTAGAGCCAGGACCGAGTTTCGGAGCCCAATGATCTGTGGGTCAACGACATCAAGGCGCTTGCCCATTGTAGTGATGATGAGTGCTAATAAGGCTGCTACGATCCTTACCAGCATAGTCCGGAAAATTGTACATGAGACCGCCACGACTTGTAAGGGCTGTCCGACGAAGAATCCTGATCGACTCCTAGGCCTTCAGTTGGAAGTCTAGATCGAGGCGTACCAAACCCATACGAAACGAGTCGATTATGGAGTCTTGACAGATCGTGCGGTGAGGGAAGAGTCTTTATAAAACCCCGACGAAGACTTTATGAGCCTCAATCGGAAGGATGGGCGGCAAAAATTGTGGTGTAGCGTATTGCACGAACAAGTTGACGGGGTGGTGGGGAAGAAGCAAAGCCGTCAGGTCGGCCCGCCCCCTTTTTCTATTCGAAGCTGGTTTGAGCCGTGCGCGGGCCTGGTTGGGGCGCGCATGAGGCCAGAGCCCGTGTGGCTGGAGGGGTTGAGTATTGATTTCACACGCTGAAACTGATTTTCATTTCGGTACTTGTTTACTTCACTTATCGGCACCCAACGCTCAGCGCTCAGTGATGGAAACATC
>NC_026479.1:0-127490 GCF_000328475.2 Mycosarcoma maydis
TTCTTGGACTGTTGGAACGTGGAGTAGCCGTGCAAATAGAGAACCCGGAGTATGGCCTCGATGGCATCATCCCGGTCTTCATAGGTCATCTCGACCGGCCCTTCGTTGATGGTTCGTCGACCGATGCCTCCAACATCACCCTTGAGCCCGGAGAGGCCGAGATGCACGCTGCGCGCTACATGACCTACGTTGCCTGGGAAGCAAAGAACCAAAGGGATCCACAGGACACCACGTTCCTTGCTAGTTCAGCGTTTGCCATTGCTGGACCGGTGATCAAGAGCGCCTCGATGGCACCGCCGAACGAGAAGCCACTGACCGAACAGGCTCTGTTGAGCGTGCTTCTCGACCTTGGCACAAGGACCGGATTCAAACAAGCGCCAGACGGCTTACGACCTCAAGTGATACCTCTTACGGGTCAACAGTGTCCTCGGCTGTGCATTCGGGGTATGCTCGATTCGCACACTTACCCCTGTCTCGACCTTTTCGAGCTCCGCCCAACCTTGGTGGACATTCTGTCGTCTAGCTCCGATTCCGCATTCAACCCTGTCAGCTTCATGAATAATCTCCTGTCGCATGGGTAGAAGCCCTTTTGCACTCCATATCGATCGTGGGTTGATCATGGCCGCTTCGAGACCAATAACGGTCCAGCATGGACCTGGGCTCAACGCGTCTGAACCCAGTCGAGTGAGCTCGATCCGCACCTGCTCTGGAGTCATCGCCAAAGACAACGTTCAACACTGCTCTGCAGGCCCGAAGCGGCACTAGCACACTCGATTTCGTCTCTCTTCTGACCCTTTCCGCAGCTCTCTCCTGTCTAGGTTTTCGTACGCAATTGCAATCGTGAATGTATATGTTTTTCTTTCGCCAGGTTATGTTTTGCTCGAACCTTGCCCACCGCAAACAAACACAACAGAGACCTCGTGCGCGCGACGCTGACTGAGAAAAACTGTTAGAGGACGGAGCGGTGTTTCGGCTCGCATCAGGCCGGCCATCGCGATGGGCATCGGTATATCGATCTCTGATGCATGAGGATGAGGAGGTGGGGACCCGAGTCCTATTCCTGCATGCTTCGTTTCGTTCTCCTCAGGGTAGGCGCACAAACCAAATGACTCAATTAGTTGCGTTCTATCTTGGGTGCAGCCAAATGACCGTTTTTTGCCTGTACATCCCGTGCGACGTTGTTATCAGTAATATAGCCGCGAGTTGAAGATTACAACCCAAGTCCGATCGGTTGTCGACCTGCCTTCGGTACAGCGGTTAAGCTTCAAGTCCGCGTCCTACCATTCAGGCTTGCGTCACCGCGACTGATCGCGCACGCCAGAAGATCAACGGATCTGGTCAGAATTGGGATAACTATTCACGATCGTGACAATCGCTGCTTGAGAAATCTGAGTATGGTTGAAGCTCGGCAGATCGCATAATTGCTGCAACATGAATACTAACGAATTACCTAAAGTCGACGCAATGCTGACTCTTCTGCATTGGTCTGATACGGTTGCAGTAGATCATCATTCGATGGAGTTACGCTAGAGGTTGCCCGTTACCTTGATGGGTAAGTTGGTCACGGTACCGCGAGGGACCGCATTCAGCTTCGAGGAAAACAAAATAAAGACAAACATCAAGTCCAGAAATACGTGAATCCACGGTCAGTTGGTTTTTTGACAATCCAAGATCGACCACTGAGCGTTTAGATGGTTTGTTCGAGCGTCAACCGCGCCAAAGCTCAGCTTCGAACCACCGTCTGATCCTCCACCTATGCCCACCCATCACCACCACGCCCCGACCATCACAGCTGGCTGCTGAAACTGGCACAATGACTTTTTCGGCGGCCGAACAACCGTGAATCGACGCAAAACATGTGGCACTCTTCACCACCGCATCGCGCCCATTCTCCGCCGACTGGATCGAGACGCAACGCCGAGCCGCGGAGCGAGCCTCCATCACCAATGACAACCTCGACGACAAGATCCAGCTGACGCCCATCTCGGGCCACTTCGTCGGCTGGACGCCGTACAAGCTCGGGCGCGACTACGTCTATCCGGAGCTCTTCGAGAAGCGGACGACGCACGCGTTCGTCTCCTTTGTCGTGCTTGGCAACCGGTCGCAGGAGGACGGCAAGTTTGTCATCGTCTGCGTCCACCCGGACTCATACAAAGGCAAGCCGCTCGAGCTGAAGCGACGGTGCGGATGGACGTGGAGTTTGCCGTCGAAATGCCCATCATCTTCCATGACGGCCATCAAGGCATCTTGGCGTGTGGCGAGGCGGAGCCCTACGATAACGATGCCGGACGAAACTCCCCTTAGGCCAGAGCCATTGATGCGGCAGTAGATGGAAAACAAGCAGAATATTGGCCAACGGGGTTTCCTGCATGTTTTGTCCTGGCCGGCATCGCACGGAATTGACTCATTTGCACAGGCAGATTCGTTGCAAGATGAGCACGAGTGGAACTTGTGAAATTGCATTGGTAGTTGCAGATAGTTGTCCTACATAAATTTTTGATCCATTGAGAGTCATGGTAATCCAAGTAAGGCTCAATAGCGCAGAGGTGAAGGAAGCACGACCTAGTAGAAGACTTCGGCGGCGAGTTTTACGGTCATGCCAAGGAGTACGACTGAACTCGTTGCCCAGACGGCAAATCTGGCAGTGACCTTGTTGACGCTGACATGGATCAGACTGTGGACGACGCGCAAACCGACGTATCCCCAAGCAAGGCGAGTAGTGAGAGGGTCCTTGACGTCCAAGAGAGTCAGCCCAAGAACGGCAGCATAGAACTGCGTGGGTTGTTCCAAGAGGTTGTTGAAGTTGTCAGCAGGCCACTGAACAAAAGCGGGAAGCTTGGTGGCCTTCTCCTGCTTGACCTTTTCGGGATCAAAGTCGATGTTGTACTTCTTGAGTGCTGGCGTCCTACGGTAGTAGAGAAGACCCTCGATTGCGAAAGTCCAGAGGCTGAGACCGACCAAGGGACCCAGAAGAGGCTTGCTGCCAAGGACGACGGAAGGCATGATGATTGATGGAGAATGGGAAAAGCTGGAGGCAAATGGACGAGTGAGGTGGGCGAAGAACAAAGTAAGATGGAACGATGAATCGGTGGGAGCAACGCAGTTGTTGAGCAGAGACGTAGGTGGCTTTTTACATATGAGCACGCCGTGCTTGCCCGCACGGACGTAACCTTGTCCAGAGCAAACAAAAATCGTGAATCACAGAATCGTGAATGGCTAAACAATCACGAATTGTGAACACCTGCGAGGCATTCAACACGTACAGTGCAGCTACTGTATTTTTGGAGAGGGCGAGTTGAGCAAGCCGAACGAGCCGAGCCGAGGTAGCCGATGTGACACTGAAAAGTGCGACTGTGGGCACTTGACGCAGAGCGTTGCAACCATGACGCAATCGTGAATGGTACAAAACGGAAACACGCGGCTTTGATCCAGTGTAATCACGAATATGATCCACGACCAAACTTAAAATTGTGAAAGATTCGTTTGCTGGCTACAATCACAGTTTCATAAATTCAAATCACGAATCGATGATTCCACGTGATCCGTCACACGTCATCGAGCACTTCACCTGTTAGCAGACTGAATCGAACACGATCCGAACACCCGCATGCCGCACGCCGCACCGTTTTGCGCTGCTAAACTCCGAAATCCAATCACGAATCCATGCCAAAGTTACAGAGTGGATGATTCGTGATTGTGGCTTCTAGATTCTTCCACTTGACGAACAACATAGTTTCCGCCGGACACGTCAAAGAGCAGCTCTTTGACTCATCCGAAGTTCCGAGTTGACTTGCCCCTCCTTAATCTCCGAGTTTCTCTGTCGATGGGAAGTTGTGCTTGATGGCCACCATAGCTGGGTAGCGCCGACGTCGTACGCCTAAAGGTGTTGGAGGCAGTTATTGTGTGGGCGCGTATCTCCGACAGGTTCAGAGAATACTTTTAAACTCGATGCTCTCGATGCTCTCCTCGGTGACGATCCCTCGCCGTAACATAACATTGTAGCCGCTCTTGACCCCCGGATCCCACGTGAATATGTCTCGACCCAAGTCCATCCTCATCCTCGGTGCCGGCGAACTCGGTGATCAGATTGTCTTGAATCTGGCAAACCATCAAGCTCGTGCCGACACCGAGATTGTCCTGCTCTTGCGCCCGTCGACCATTGAAACCCAAGACGAAGCCAAAAAAGCGAGGATTGCCAAGTACAGACAGAGCAAGGTCTCTATTATTCCTGGCGATGTAGCAGCAGCCACTCAGTCAGAGCTCACAGCTCTCTTCAAGCCTTTCGACATTGTGATTGGGTGCACGGGCATGGAAATGCCACCGGGAACGCAGACAAAGATTGCACGAGCTGCCCTGGATGCAGGCATCCCCAAGTTCTTCCCTTGGCAGTTCGGCCTCGATTACGACGTCATCCAACGCAACACAAAGCACGATCTCTTCGCCGAGCAAGTTGCCATCCGCGATCTGCTCAGAGCCCAGAAACAGACGCAGTGGGTCATTGTGTCAACGGGCATGTTTCTCAGCTTCCTGTTTAGGAAAGATTTCGGACTGGTCGATCTCGAGAATGCCAGATTCACCGCCATCGGAAGCTGGGACAACACTCTCACGGTCACAGCGGTGGAAGATATTGGCAACGTCGTCGCCGAGCTCATCTTTGTCACTCCGCAAGAGGACGGTGTCGTCTATATTTCCGGTGATTCCATCTCTATGGATCGGCTCGCCAACATAGTGCAAGACAAACTTGGCAGAAACGTCGAGAGAAGCCTCAAATCAGTCGATCAGTTAGAGCAAGAACTTGCTAACGATCCCACCAACCAGATGCGTATGTACAGGATCACTTTTGCTTCTGGGCTTGGGACGCACTGGGATCATGAAAACACCTATACAGCACGCAGAGGTTTGTCAACAATCTCTGTGGCTCAATGGGCGGCGAAGAATCTCAAGTAACCCTGTATTTCGCCGTATGCATGTGCCCTTTGCTCTCTTGTCTAAGTTGAATTGTCCCTAGAAATTTTGTTTGTCTTTGTTTGGTATCAGTGACTCAAAGCCAACCACGATACTCTCAGTGCGCTTCTGGCACGCCTCTATTATGTATATATATTTAATGTTTCTATTACATTCAAGCGAATCTAAGACCTGACCTTCTTTGATACGAGTTTCGAGGACAAAAGCCGAGTGAAGGACGGACGTTGATGACAACGTCAACGCAGAAGGCGGCTGATAGATAACTTGGCTGCAAGGACTGGGTTTTAGGGCCATGCTAGACTTGTACGAGCGAATGTGAAAGAGGGTTGGAGTCAACACACAGGAGAGATGCGCTGTGTCACACGAGTCTAAGTAGCAGGCAAGCAGAACACAGCAGACGACAAGGGGCCGACGTGGGATTAAGATGGCGAGCCACGTTTTAGGCCAAGGGTGCCTAGAGTGATTGATGAGCGGTACGAACAAGTGCTCGTCGAACAAGGGTAAGGGTCGAGCAAAGATACAAAGGCAGGCGTGATAAAGATATGCAGTGGAGAATTGCGAGTACCGTCAAGGACGGCTGAGGCAGGCACGAGTACCGTGTACGGATGCACCAAAGGTCGACGGATTGCTGAGCGCATATTTTATTCAACGTAATACATGGTGAGTTATAACAATGCACACTAACACAGACACGTCCAAAGAGGTCTCCGAGCGACCTCAACTGGATGGAGGTTCGTTCTACTTGCTTGTTTTACTTGACTCGAGGGCTCAATGTGGGGCGGCCGGTGGTCTGATCAGCAGCCTTGGGTAGTGATTCTCTCTGATTGGGTCACACCTAGAGCTCATTCTCGCGTCGCGCTGTAAGCGTTGTGGCACTGATGGGGGAGTTGATGCTACGAGTGGAAGGGCTGAAGCATCTGGTGGATCAGAGCTTTCCCTGCCAGAACAGGATGCTGCTATAGCTGATCTCACTCTGAACACTTCCATCGGCAAGACGAACCATGGCCACGGACATCCTTCGCTTCAGCTCGCCTTTGCTTTTGTATGATGCGCGCTGGACTCGAAATTTATGGAGGACCGCACAGCAACAGCGTCTGAGAGCACTCTTGACTGTCAGGACACGAGCGACTTTCGGGAGTCGGGGCGTTGAGGCTTAACCACTGTGCCAACAGGGTGTCTAGACAACCAATCGGACTTGGGTTGTAGTCTTCAACTGCTTTGTCTACTTTCCCAGCACCTCGCTTGCGCCAGATCCATCCTGCAATCGCAACGGTGAATCGTGAACGTGAATGCGTGATAAGTTAAAGTAACTTAGGTTTCATGTCTGTCACAAAAGATCGAGGCTCGGCTATCATTATTATTCGTGATTATAATCAAATCCATTTTCTTCAGCCGAAATCGTGAATGAGATCTCAGTAACGTACATTCATGATTTCATGCGACACTCAAAGCCAGTCACGTGGGTGGCGGTGCTGTTTCAAAGACAGCTTACAGTTACAGTGACTGCCTTGACAGGCAGCGAGTGAGGGTGAAAGTGGATCGACAGAACGCAAGAAATGCTATGTTTTATGGTGCGGGCCATACAGCCAAGCTCTGTCTCTTCTGGTGTGTCTGACTGCACGCCAAGTACACATTTGTTCCTGACTAGTTAGCCGAGGTGCTCGCCTTAGGGTACGTGTTACAAGTGCCTTACTCTGTCAAGTTGCAAATCAAAAAAGACAGCTTTCCTTGCAACTTTGTCCGGGTGCTGAGTTCGACCAGGTGTGAGTTGTCCTGGCTGGTACAATTGTACTCTTCTGCGGACTTGACCTCACTGATTCATTGTGCATTGGCGTGGAAGCGCCATGCTCACGAGGTCAATAGTGAATGTGTGCAAACGAGACAGGCTCTTTGCCCATGCGCTGAGCGCTTAGCTCGACTTCATTCAAGAAAAGAACTCTTACGGACCGGTCCCTGTGCACATGTGAAAGGGGTGTCTTTCGTCTGCCACTTTGACAAAGGAAGAGGACACAGTATACAGTGTGGTTGGCGTCCGTGATGCACAGCAACTTTGTTAGTGGGGTGCAGCAAAGCGGAGCTTGAATCAATCCTTTGGTTCGCGTTTCACCTTACCCGAACCCAGGGTACGTGCTTGCAACGCTCACTCTCAACGTCAAAACGCCACATATCTGGCAAGTGCTCTCAGACAGATGGGGCTGTGAAAACGAGTTGCACTGTCCAAGCTCTTCCCCCCATGGGCAATGATGTTGCAGATTGTAGCTCTATATATATACATACGTAAGCAGCAATTCTGTGAGGCATTCAATTCCATCGACTTGTCGAGTTTCTCAACGGCCACTCACATTTGAACACAACTTCAATTTCGAGACAACGAACCCATTCAAAGATGCTGTCCACCATCGTCTTCTCACTTGCTGTGCTGACATGCCTCTTTTCGCTGATCAGTTGGGCTATTACCGCAGACGTAAGTCCATAATCTCATCTTCGTTTGCTGTTCATCTTGGGTCGGAACTCTCACCTTCTGAATTCTCCTGTTCCCATTCTGTGATTGCTATCTTCAGCTTATCCCGTTCTACCAGGCGTACGATCATCTTGCGGTAAGCATCATCCTGCAGCATCAGTCCGTCACAATACACACCTTGTCTTGGGATTACTGACCTGGTATCGACGCCACCTTTGTCTTATCTATGCTTAGTACTTCTACTATGGCTACGGTTCTGGATACGGCAAACGAGACGGACGGAGTGGACCACTCGCAGTCAGTGCCGTCGAGTTGGTCATTGCACTATTTATTTTCCTCCTCACCCCAGCTCTGGCCTTTTTTGCATGGCGCGAGAGGCAGAGCGCAGGCATCATTCCACGGTGGCTCAATCTCAGCGTTCTTGGATTGAGCGCGGTTGGATTCATCGTCGCCATTGCACAGTTTGGAGTGTTCAGCCACGAAGGGTAGGTTGTATATGCTAGCTCACCGGTTTGCGGAATTACTGACTGACACTTTGCGTTTCCCTTTCAATGCTTCATCGCTATGCTAATCTTAGCATCCTGATTGGGGAGGTCGCAGGCCAGGCAGCCATGTTCTTCCTGACCACGCTACTCGGAAGTAAGTCACAGTCACGAGTGGTTGTGCCGCTTTCCTCGACTGTTGAATTTCATATAATTTAACGGCACAAACTGACTCGTGGTTCCTGCCTGTCGTTCTTTCGCCTCGTGCATTTACATAGTCTCGGCTACGATCTTGCCTTACCTCCCCGCATCGTTGATCGAGAGGATCAAGCAGACAGAGAGCCAGCATACTAACGCCACTCAAATGTCAGAGGTGGCACCCAAATCCACTGACGTCGAGGCTGGCACTGTTACGCCCAACGCACCCGGTGCACCCGCTAATGCATAGGCTTGAAGAGCTTCTGAAAGATACGAGCAGGCTCCCGTTCCAGCCCATTACATCCTCCATATACCACCCAGGGTCACCCCTACCTGCGCCAGACTATGTGTTCGCAAAGTTCAACAGAGCCTTTCAGTGTTTCGAATGTCTGATAAAAGTTCGCGTGCGCTGCTCAATGATACCACCCAATTCCCACCAACAATTGACGGCTTCGTTTTCATGGTGAGCTGTTTGTTCCGTGGAAGCAGCCATACAGGTTGGTAATGAGACTGCGGCTAGCCGTGCAGGCTCCTTCCCTTTCAGTATAGACAGCTTGTTTGATTCTTGTGGTCCTGTTCGGCATCCAACATTTCACAATTCGGTCTCTGGAAAGCCATGTGACGCTCATGATACATTACAAATGACTTCTGCGCCCAATTCAAGTACCACACTAAGACAGGTCTCCCAGACGAAAGGATGCTACGATTGCTTCAAAACCGTGAAGGTACTCGCAGCGCAACCAGCGAGTAAGTAAGTAGGCAAGGCATGGTTTGTTGAAACATCGATTTTCGATTCGTGATTGGCTCTCCACATGAATTTCCTTGTTTCAAACATTAATTTGGTATCACCGTTCTTCTCGTCCTTCCACAGCTTCCCTGACCACGGTGACTATTGCTGTCCATTGCAAGATGGCGCCGAAACGCATGCCAAAGGTGTCCAGCTCACCTTTACCATACTCAACCGGAACTTCGACCGCATCTGAGCCTGGTCGGCACGCCAACCCGTTCAGTCCAGTCGATCCCAACGTCTATAATGATTACGACGAAGCAATGCAGGATGGCGTCGAGCTTGAAGAAAAGGGCGAGCGTTTCCAATTTGGGCCAAAGGCTCAACGCTTCTATGTACAAGCTGGCACGCTATACGCTCGAGCGGCACACCTTGCCGGCGCCAAGATCGAACGACGTGCAGACGCGCTGTACAATGCTTCACGAATCTACTTTCTGCTCGCTTCGCAATTCGCGCTGCCACCCGAGAACTTGGAGACTTTCGTCCAAGCAGTCACAACAGCGCAACAAGCATTGCGTCTTGCTCCGCCTCTTCCTTCTGTAGGCTCGACACAGACCACCCTTCCGAACCCGTTCACCCTCGATATCATGACCCACCTGGCAACGTGTTTGCAGACGCTTGCCGAGGCAGTAGATGAGCTAGGCTGGCCGCATGGGCTCCAACCACCAGTCTTGATATCACAGGGTACGAACGAGCAGTCCTCGCCGATGCTGCTATGGAATGAGGCGCTCACGATCTTTCAGCAGGTCGCAAACGGACAGGACACTATCTTGCAAGACCAGCATGTTCATGACATTTCAGACGAACAGCCAGCCGATACGTATGGTATGCCCTCGACCAGCTCAAAGCTGGACGAAGAAGAGCTGCAGGATACCGGTGACGGACAAGATGTGTACGGCTACACTTCCTCGTTGGTCACTCCTCCATCGCTGATGGAGACATATTTGTCAATGCTTGCCTGCCTGACCTCTTTGATCGAGGCAGCTTCCACAATGGAAGATATTCAGACGCTGAGCGCTGCAGTAGACCGAACTGCTTGCAAAGCGGAAGTACTGGCTTCTGACTCCCACTCGGTAGCAAAGCTGCCGGCCACAAAAAATGACGCGGCTAGAGCTTCTTCAGAAGTTGCAGCAAGATGGGGCGAGGTTCAGCGGTCCGCCCTGACAGCACGAGTGCAATGTGTCGCCAGAATGATCATGCTGAGCCCGGAACCGTCACAGGTTAGCAGCCAAGTGGAGACGCTTATGCAGACAATCAATGACTGGGCGGCTCAACTGATCTCGAATCCTACTGCAACTGAAGCTATGCCTGGTCGCAGAGACGCCAAGGTAGCAGAGCTTTGCGATGTCGGCGAGGCGGGGCAAAATATGTGTCGAGCATCACTACGACTCATGCCGTCCGAAGCAGGGATTGCGGCGATTTGGTCGCTCGCCACGTCGAGCACCAAACTCTTCCTGCAGGCGTTGGCTGCGCTCGACACCGGTGCGCCAGGGGGAGGCTCAGCGGCTGTGCTCGGCCAAGCCAACACGTCGACGCCTACGTCTCGTGCACGATGCCGCATACTGCTTGCGCTGTCCAGCATGTCCATATTTCGCTCCCATCCAGGTTTCGAAGCAGCAGGCATTGCGGGGGCAAAAGGAACTCGAACCAAACTCATCGACAATGCTCGACTGTACGCGCGCAAAGCCGTTACCGAGATCGGACTTGGATGGTTGCTGCAACCTTCGCCCGCTCAAACGCCCAGAGCCGCTGTGATACCTCCTCCTGGAGGATGGGAAAGCCTTTCGCTTGAGTCGGAAGCCACATTTCATCTGCTTCGAGCTATGCTGTTCCGAACCAATGTTAATGCCGCAGTGGACTCGAAAGCGGCCAAGCAAGACCAGGCTGAAATGCACAACCTCATACAGCACATTCTACAGCTACGTCACAGGCCCATCCAAGTTGGTGCGACACCGACTGCCACCTCGATACAATTGGCTGATTGGTTGTACAGCCAAAGCGCTAAGTCGTTTGTCGATGATATCGTGGATGACAATGGACGCAACGTTGTGCAGGACGAGATTACGTGGTGGGAAAAGCTCTTTTCCGACCAGCTTGCACACTGATTAGAGTCGTCGCCAAACTTAGCAAGATGGAAAAAAACAAGGCGCAAGAAGGGGCAAACTGGTCTGCCTGGGACTGATAGAATGACTGTGAAAGGCTGATGTTACATGAGTGCGTGGGTGAAAAAGGACAGCAATAGAGCCAGGTGAAATTCATGAGGATCAAGTGAAGAGTTTGTTAACCGAAGTCTCAGATGAGGCCTGTGCGCGGAGAACCTTGGCAATAGCAAGCTCAAAGTCTTCGTGCGAGACGTGTTGTCGACGCTCGCGCAACGCGTACATGCCAGCTTCGGTGCAGATACCTCGAACTTCGGCACCAGAGCATTGACCCATCTTTTCGGCAAGCGCGCGCAGATTGATGCCTCGTTGTAACGACATTTTGCGGCTGTGGATGCGCAAGATCGAAACGCGGGCTTCAGGACCCGGGGGTGGGAACTCGATCTTGCGGTCAATGCGGCCAGGACGCAGGAGGGCCGAGTCGAGAATATCGATTCGATTGGTGGCCATAATGACCTTGATGTTCTTGGTGCCTTCGAAACCATCAAGCTGGTTGAGGAGCTCAAGCATGGTTCGCTGTACCTCAGAGTCTCCACCGCCCGAGCCGCTCTCTCCTCGTGACGATCCGATACTGTCGATTTCATCCATGAAGATGATGGATGGCGCGTGCTCTCGAGCCATGACGAAGAGCTCTCGAACCATGCGCGAACCTTCGCCGATGTACTTTTGTACCAGCTCTGAACCAGAAACACGGATAAAGCGACAGTCGGTGTGGTGCGCGACAGCTCGTGCGAGCAGCGTCTTTCCGGTTCCGGGAGGACCGTATAGAAGCACACCCTTGGGCTGAGCGATACCGAGCGATTCGAAAAGCTCAGGATGCTTGACAGGCAGCTCGATGACTTCCTTGATCTCCTTGATCTGGCGGTCGAGACCACCAACCATCTCATACGTCGAGTCCGGCACCTTTTCGACCATCATGAGTGAGACGAGAGGGTCAATCTTGTTGGGAAGGACTTTATGGAGTGTGTATGAGTCGGAACGGAGGGCCACACGTAGTGTGGGTGTGAGAGCGGAGATGTCGATGTCCGAGGCAATATCAACAACGTACTTACCCTCGGGCTGCACCTTAACAAGCACCTTCTTCTTGCCCATCACTTTGACCACCTCGCCGACATAGGAACCTGGCTCTTGGAGAAGCTGGAGCTCCTCGCGGAGGAGACGTACACGAGCATTGAGCGCATTTCGTTGTGCTTCGAGACGACGGAGGTTCTGTGTCTTTTGGTTGATGAGGATTTCGTAGGAACGAATCTTGGATTGGTAGAACGACTGAATGCCGAGGGCGTTTGTCGAGGCTGCGGCGCCACCAATGTTGGCAAGGGACACTGTGTGCGCATGTCCGGTGGCCGATTCGGCTGCATGTGTTGTCACTGCAGCAGACATGTTCGCGAGACCGTAATGCAGAGATTGATGTGTATGTCCTCACTGCCGGCACCTGTTTGGGCTCGATGGGAAGTGTACCGGATGAGAAGACTGATACTTGTTGGATGCAATCGATGACTGAGTCGGAGAGGATGTTATTTTGAGACACGATGCAGAGTATATGAGCACTGGCGGCGAAGGCGGTTCGATGGTGTGATGTGGTGAACAGCGTTACAGTGCTTTGAGAGTTGGCGCGCTGAGTTGGGTTATCTCTCGCCCGCTGTTGCTCCACTTCGTAAGTGAGTCGACGCGCCACCGCACGCTGGCCCGATCACCAACAGCACCGTGCATTTCTCTTCAATTTGTGATTACACCAATTCTAACATTCTTGTCTAACAAACACGAAACGTGAAACTCACGACTAGTCGTCAGTCGTGAGTAACTCGTGACTGTGTAGTGTAACACGAGAACACTCTTCTCTCGTGAAACGTGAATAAAATCGTGAAATCGTGAAAATATCGGAACAGCCAGATCGGACAAAGTACAATCGTTAAAGGATCCCCGATCTCGCACTCGCTATGGCTGCTCGCTCCTCCCAGCCACAGTGCGAGTTCTTGCCTCAAAGTCTGCTCAAGACATGCGACCGAATTTGACATCTCCTGAAACGCATCTCGGGAAGTGCTCTTGAATGCGCTTTGCGACTGGCTCAAACTGACAGACAAGCAAGTAGTGGATCGGAATCAACGATAAAGTGGCCTGATGTCTGCAAGGTAAACCAACCAATGGCAGAGCCTGCAAATGTAAGGAAAATGTTCAGCCATGAAATAGCGACCGGATTTATCTATTAAGTATACTCACACTGTACGGTACAGTAAAGTACAGCAGAGTTGCGAGTAGAGCGCTTTCCTTTCAATTGCTGAACAGATTTAAAAAAGCCTGGCAGACAGCTCAGCTCAGCTCAACTCAGCTTTGGTGACGTGTGAGTGGATCGTGGAGAAAATCCAAGTTAATTGATCCGACAGCCACCGACACGACCGTTCAGGGATCGGCGTCCATTTTCAGAGATTGTTGAGCAACCCAAGACAAGGTCGGAATCAGACCTTACCACCATCCTCTTCGCCAACGAACAATTCACAACACCTGTCATCATTGCAACCGGCACCACAACCGCTTATCTTCCCTTTGATCTGACGTACAATAACGTCGATCATGTCGATGCCATTTGCCTCGTCAGCATTCCTAGCCGCAGCTTCTAATGCGGCGACGCTGCCCTTTTTGTATCCAGCTGTCTTAAGAGGCAGCGCATCAATGCTTGTCCTGCACTTGGCATCGCAACCTACAATGTCGAGTGTCACCAATTCATCGGTGCGGGCGTCGTATCCGCGTCAGACTGTGCGCCGAGCGCAGGTGGCTAACAGTGCTAGGTGGCTTTCAACATCCGTTGGACGTCAATCGTCTGCCACTTCGCCTATGGCACAATCACATATCGGTTCGCAACCATCAACCTCAAGCTCTCCATCGCTCTATTCGGAGCCGCTTGTTGCAAGGTCCTCATCCTCTCACGCATTGAAGGACACTTCTCGCCTCAGCAGCACCGAGACCGCCAGTGTCGACCTAGCTTGCGCGACCCTATCGCCATCGTCGCCAGCCTCCCCCAAATCGCAAAAAGATCCGCGAGTCACGAGTGCCATTACGTCTCAATCTCCAGCAACGCCTGTGCCCAACGCTTCAGGTCCGGACTTGACATCCAAACTCAGTCCCTCGAAGGCAGCGGAGCTTGCCAAGGATCCCAAAGTGGCCGCCACTATGCCCGAAGCATCTTCACTTGCGCCTTCTACATCTTCTAAGAAGGCATCGGCAGATAGAGGCACCAAATTTCGCTCGCGCACGGCGGCGCTCAAGCTGACACCCACCGCTGTGCTGCGTCTGCGCGCCCTCATGGAATCCGATTCAGGTCCCAAACTTATCCGCGTCGGGGTGCGCAACAAAGGTTGCGCTGGCATGTCATACCATCTCGAATACATCAGACCCGAAGAAGCGGGTCGATTCGACGAGAGGGTCAAGCAGGATGGTGTAGAGGTCCTGATTGACAGCAAGGCACTGTTCAGCATTATTGGCAGTGAGATGGACTGGCAGGAGGATCGTCTGAGTGCCAAGTTTGTCTTCAACAATCCCAACGTAAAGGAAGCCTGCGGCTGTGGAGAGTCTTTCCTCACCTAGACTACGTTGTCTCTCTTTGCCAGTCACCACTCTGTCCTTATTCATTTCACTTGATCAAGCAATCCCTTTGACGTGGCGAAGTGCTGTGATGATGCGGTGTCGACAATGAACGAGGTGCATGTGGCAATTCTAGAATTACAGAACGAAGCGAGGTTGGTGGAGAGTGTTGCCTAAAATCTGGAAGATTGATCAATCGATTACGAGGATTGCAGGATCTGCTCGTCGTTATTGGCCTCCTCGGTGTCAGCCGATTTGACCTGAGAATCCTCTGCGATGGACTCGGACTGCTTCAATGTGGTCTGGTTTTCACTCGTAGCGGCAACACCCGACGAGAGCAATCCCAGATCGAACCGTTTCGGAACCACCCCGAGTCGCCTGTACACATTGGCCATCTTTGCTTCCGATGTCGAAATGGCAAGTTTGGCCTGAGAGAAGCGTGACTGGCCCTGGACATCGGTTGGCATCGGCGAATGGTGAGGCAAACCGCGAAGTAGAGTAACGACCTTGCCCGTCGCGGGCTTGTCGGGATCTCCGCCGACGCGTGCGACACGACCAGCAGAATGAACGTACTGCACGGCATCTATCACAGAAGCATACCCGACGAGAAAGACGTGCGAGAGCGACGGAATGTCAAGACCGCGTGAAGATGTGGCTTGCAGGAGAAACAGTTCCGGGTTCACAGCAGCAGCGGAAGTTGGCGCGTTATTGCCGACCTGCGCTGCTGCTGGTGTGGCGTCAGGCCAAGCGCCGACATCCGAAGCAAGTCGAACCGTCACGCCGAGCGCTTCGAGCGCAGCACGCATCCTCAACAGGCTCCATCGAGCCGGAATTAGGGCGAGACCACGGTCGACGCCTTCCGAGGCAAAGCAGAACGCGAGCGCCTCGATCAGCGTCTGGTCCATCTCGTGTTCTTGTGGTTCGTCCTCGGGTTTGATCACAAAGAAGTCGTCTCCGAGAGTACCACCAGCTGCAGTCTCTGGCGAGAAGGTGGCATCAGAAGAAGCAGTGATCGTGCTGCTGTCTTTCTTTCTGGCCAGTCTGGGCTCAAAGTTGCGCAGAGGAATGGCAGAAAGCTGTCGGGACAATGGAGCCTCGTCGACGACAACACACGTGTGCTCAATCGAGGCGGGCATCGTCGAAGGCGTTTGCTCGATCGACGATTGAATCAGCGAATCAGCCTGCGAAAGCTTCTTTGCTCCGAATAGCCCTCGTATACCTTGTTCCACCATGCTTTTGCCGCTGAGTCCGGTCAGGTCGATCCAGCGACCTACTTGAGGTGAGAATGCCATCCCGCTCTCCTTTGCTCCTGTCCGAAGCCAACCGGTTCGAGCAGCAAAGAAATGACGCATCACCGAATTGGCCGTAGCACTTGTGGCTACGAGCTGTAGTGGCTGCGCACCGGCACAGCGTGGCTTGGCAAGCGCCAGTCCGGTTTTCGTATCAGTGCTGTTGGCTGCAGATCGCTCGGCTGCTTTGTAGAGGTTCCGACGTATATGCTCTGGAGGGCGTCGTTCGTCGCGTTTCTTGCCTGGTCGATTCTCCAGTCCAGCAGAAAGGTGCTTTTCGCCTCCCGAAAAAGTAGGTCTTCGTTTCATTATCTCGTTGAGAACAAGAAGACCAGGCGCCTTGTGCACTTCATGCTTCCACCGTTGCTTTTGCGAAGGAAATCGGCCGGGAAGTTGGAGTACTGCATCTGCTTCATCAAGGACAAGCGTTCTCAACGTGTCGAGGCCAAGCAGGGAGGAGCCAGCGGGGCTATCCAGAATGTCTTTGATGCGTCCCGGGGTGCCGATCAGAATATGAGGAGGGCTGGCTTTCAAGCGCTCCACCCCTTCTTGAATTGTGGGAGCTTCCGTTCCGGGGAGGGCCCCGCGCACTAAGCACTGAATGACTGGTTCCAGAGACGGTAGAACCGATCTTGGAAAGAGCGATCGAGCCCAGCGCATGTATTGAAGAGCCAGCTCGTTGCTTGGCACCAGGATGAGTGAAGCGATTCCGGTCTGCGGCTTGTTCCGCTTGCTCCGAGCGGATGGCAAGGAGCTCTGAGTATCTTGCGACGTCGGCTCACTGAACACAATGCGTGGCTTGCTGAGAAGCGCCAGAAGGATACCAAAAGACTTTCCTGTGCCGGTGTGAGCGCGCAAGATGACATCCGTGGGCGAGAGTATGGCCGGTATGAGTGCAGTTTGTGCTTGTGTGGGTTGCCGGATGTGAGGATGCGTGAGTGCAATCTGACGACTGATGTTGGCATTCAATCCAAGACGACGGAACTTTTCTTGGACAGCTTCGGAGCTGGCATTTTCTGCCTTGGTATATGTTTCACTTCGGTCGAACCGCATTCGTGCATCGTTGTTGATTGTGGTTGTTGGTCCCGAGGTGGTTGAGTAGTGTGTTCGACAAAACGTGAATCTGAGAGCATCGGACCTGTGTGATTTTGCAATTGGGTCACATCGACTTTTTGAAGCTAGATTTGAGGATGTCGACAGTGAGTGAAGATATGAGCGTGCGAGACGGCTGGGGCTGTTGGCGAAGCAGCTATGGCTACAAGAAGCTATGCCGTGGTGAGCACCCGAATGACCAGGACTTCGTGAAAAACCTGGCTCAGCATGCCTGTAAGCACCGCGCGCGGCACGCAGCATTCTGGACCGTGATGAGCCTCACTCCCGTGATGGTTCACTGCTACTTCTCTGTGACTACTGTGAGGATCGATGGCGATGCAAAGTGAAGAGATAGAGGTAGAGGTAGAGGCAGAGGTAGAGTTGAGACGCTTCTCAGCATTGGAAACCCTCTTCAGGTCACTCACAGATTTTTTGCACAGTTGTGAGTCGCCTCTCAGTCTGGGACTGCAAGGAAAAAAATTGCGAATTGGCTGAGTAAAAAGTGGAGCATGGTCGGATCTCGGCAGTGGCATCGGTACCCGATCGTGCCGCTCACATCGGTTCAGTGGCTGCCAAGCTAGATAGACTTGGAGACCTCCACCTGACAGCGCTCAACTGTACAAACACACACATACATACACCATTCGAGGGACAAGAAGACAGAATGCCAATATGCGATGATATGAGGTGGTGTACTAAGCTACATGCTGACCCGGGCACCACTTTGGTATCCAAGGGTGCTCAAAGATCCATTCGGTCTGCTTCTTGAATCTGGAACCTGCCGAGGACGTAGCAAAAGCTGTGATTGCCATCCGTGAAGGCGAGTTGGCAGAGGCCTCCAAAATTTCGAGGTTGTGACGTGCTGTTGTCAAGAGTGAAGCGACTGTATCGCTGAAGCCCGCTGCCCCAAGTTCTTGGTTCTGGTCGCCAGCCAGCGAAGCTGTAAGCTGCTGAAGGTGCTGAATTGCTTCGTGCATTCTTTCGCGCGCATTCATGGTAAGGGTCGAGTCATCGGTGGCTTTAAGCTCACCCTGGAAAGCTCGATATTCTTGCCAGAGTGTCTCGCCTGGATCATCCCTATTTGTTCCTCCGCTTAGCCTATTGCCGGCTCGGACGTCTGTGCGCATCCATTTGATCCTGCTTGCAAAAACGGCACCTGCAAGTTCGGCATAACTCGCATCGTCACCTCGGCTTAGAGGCCAAGAACATCGCTGGACTGATGACTGAGGATTCTCCCGTTGTCCGTATCGATCGGACAGGTGTGCGAGCAAAATCGTACTGATGGCTAGCTGTTCCAGTGCATGTGCGAGTAGAGCCTGGCGTGACAGATAAAGTATAGTAAGAGAATGTCTGCGGGGTCTCTGTTCTCGCGGAATCTGTTCGAGCCACTTGGAGAGCTCATCTCGGAGATCGGTGGAGACAATTTTTTGCTCCACTTGGATGCGACTTGCGAGCCACCACATACTTTCGCGATCGGTGCCTTCGCTGTACAGGTCGAGTTCGAAACCAGCAAGCGTGATCTGGGTCATCACTTCGAGCGCGAGGTGCTGTGTGGCTGCAAACAGCGAGTCGGGGAGATATCGTTCGCCTGGTTCAAGGCATGTCTCGAGTTGACGTCCAATGTCTGCTGCTTCTTCTGAGGTACGTATCCAATCGCAATAAAGCCTAGATCCGAGAGTACGTTTGCATCGAGCTCGGTTTTGCGAGAGCGTGGTCAGATACTGCACGAGCTGACCTGCCACTCTCTGTGTAAAGTAGTACACACGCTGCCCGAGAGGTGGCTGTGCGTCCCACCGGACGCGCGAGCCACCTTCAATATCGTTGCGACCGATTCTTGATGCACGGCGAAGAAGGAGCGGGTTGATGAGTGCCACCTCCTGAAAGAACGTTTCGGCGATCCATTCTAGGGGCAGACGACCAGCAATCATGTTGCAGTCGCACACGGCAGTCTGCAGTAATGATCGAGTGTAGGGAGTCGCCAAGAGCGGTTGCATTCTCTGGTAGTAGATGGTGCGATGCGTGAAGTAAGCCTTCCAGTTCAGAAAGGCTGGAAGCTGCAGTACACGTACGACGTCCTGAAGCTCTTCCAGGATACCATCCAGAATGCGCCAGGTCTCGGTAGCGTTGGGAAGCGAGATTGGCCTCAGCGCCTGGCACCAAGCTAAACGACGGCTGTAAGCTGGATCGAAGGCGGCAGCAGACGCAAGCGAGGGCGCTGCGTTGCGATCTGGCGGCTGCAGCGGCATGAGGTTTGGATCGCCAGCGAGCTCTCCGCTGATGGTTGCTCCGCCGTGAGACACCGTGGTTCTGCTAGGCTCTTCTGCGTCCGATGCCGACGCCGGATGCAATAGCGCCCAGTTGCGCCGAGCAAATTTGGTATGCATCACAACGTCCAGGGGCGGTGCCTCTGCTGGACTTTGCAGCAGTCGCACCACGTATAGCATTTGCTTGCGAAAGCTGAGCCTCACTTTGAGTGACTCAATTTGACCAGGGAGCAAGATAGCCTGCTGCGACTGTACCCACTGTAGCGCGTCGTCAAGTTCGTCGATGATGTAGCCGGTATCAGTGGTCTCGAGGAGGCTCAAGCCATTCTTGTTCGAGGAGAAATCTTCACCGTCCTGGAGATGCTGCTTAGAAGTGAGCTCAGACCAAGCCACGTCGATCGTCTTCACCGTCGCGAGGATGAAGGCTTTCAGCACTTTGTAGACGAGCTGCAGGGGCTTCGCCTGTGCATACCTCATGGGCGAAGCTGATATGCTGGCTTGGGGTGGCATACCAGACGAAGCGACCGGAGACGCGTTTGGTTCCTGGAAGCGCGGATGCTTGGGGGAAAGGCTCTGGATGGCGTGAAAATAGAGACAGGTGTACAGCGTCTGTGACAGCGCCGAACCCTGGTGCCACGCCGCCTCGCACGCCAAGAGACGGTCAATAATCCAAAGCACATCGGGCACATCGAGTGGCTTGAACGGGTCAAAGACGTGCGTGTCGGACAGCTGGAAAGTTGCATTCAATCGATCCGATTCTGGCAGTTCCGATGCCGGTAGTTCCATTCCCGAATCCATTCTGGCGTCCATGATTTTGACGGCGGCCATCGAATCCATCAGCGAAAACTTTGGTACTGCAACCATCTGGCCCTCCCGCAGATCGGCGCACACGGAGGACAGCAGTGCAGTACTATCTTGAAAGCCGGGCCGTGCAGGCACTGCAGGCGTGGCATGAAGGTATGCCGGGCTGTCCATTGCACCGTGCGCCGCTCGATGAGTTTGTAGGGCTTGCTGCTCAGATGCCGATGTAGCCGCGGAACACTTGGTCTCGTCCGATGTCGTCGGCAAAGGTGATGTCGATGTCATGTTGACAGCATGGCGGGTGCAGCTGCAACGATTCACTGTGCTGGCCGTGTGACACAGCGGATTTGAAAGATTGATGCTTTGATAGTCCAACAGATACAATGAAAGCTCTTCAGGGTTGAATCTGGAAGATTTGCTTCGTGCTTTGATTGGCAGCTAATCGTGAATCACGAATCGGCAATCATCAGGATTCGTTATGTTGGCAGTCGCTCAAGAGTGAGCAGCAAAGCACGAAACAGGTCGTCTCAGAGACACGAGTGGAGGCGCGTTTGTTTTGGCTGGGCGTGGGGGCGGAGCACAGGCACGTGCACGGTTGCAGTGTTACATCGACGGGGATGATATCGTGATTCTTCTTTCCACACTCACGACTCCACATCCATCGTAGAAAGTCGAATTCTGACTAACTATCTGAACTAAGTTATGTGAAGCAGGAGTAAAACAGAACTCCTGCCTTAAAAGATGGACCAGGGTTAAGCCAGTTAGTGGTTGATTTCGGGTTGGCTAACACAGACTGGCTGGTTGTTTTCTGGTTAAATTTATAATATCAGACGGCCTGTGTGAGCCAACCCGAAATACAGTTGTGAGTAAATCAGCGGTTCTGCATCAATTAGGCCAGGCTCGAACAGATCGTCTGCTTCATCCAGGCAGGTTCAGACAGTCAATCGAATCGGGTATGAAAAGCTTTTGTATTGTAATCGGCGACCTCGACTTAGGCGCTCGACTGGCACACCCCATCCCACAGCCTCTTTTGCTTCGTCTTGTACTGCTGTGCTGACGGGTATCAGAGGCTACGCTGCTCAAACGTACGCTAATTACGAGTAAGTTATACTAACTTAGATCAGAATTCGACTTTTTACGATGTGATTCACGATTCGTGTTTCACAGTTTTCGGGTTCGTGATCCGTGATTCGTGATTACACGTTGCGGCGCGTTACAGACAGAATCGTGAATATAAGTCTATTAATAATTATATTCTATTCAAATACTAGTTTTGGAGAAATGTGAAACACGGACAGATTTTACAACCTTCGACTCTATCGACTCAGGACTCGTACCAGGCAAAGTACCATCGGGCGCGTACCAAGATGGCCGAATTCACGATTAGTTACCGTATTTCCCCGACTCACGACTTGGCTATTATTCTCCATGTCATCAAAGCATGGATCCTCTGTGGTCGGTGCTGCTGTTCTCCTGTGAGGAGCCCCACACAAGAAACTCACAAAGACGAATCTCGCGAGTGCGTAGCTACAGTACAAGGGCTCTGTATCTCTCCAAGCAGACGCTTCGATCTCATTATAGTCAGCTTGCATCATCGTTGTAGCCTTGAGAAAGGCTTCAGACTTCAGACATCTCGTCTGATCCCTTCGTGATTGACATTCATGATTGAGGCGACGCTACTTTCAATGCAGATAAATCACCAAAACAAAGAGCGGGCATTGTCTTCACGATCAAACACGAGACCGGCGGGCCGATCCAAGCCTCAGGTTTATAATCATGGCATGCTTCGTGCTCCGCAATACACTCGAGCAAAGCAAACCTGCGAGCTTGATCCGACAAGGTTCCTGCCATCTTCTCTCTGTGGAAAATGCGCATGCCCGAGAGGGTTGAAGCAACGCCCTTCTTTCTGTGCTTTCTCGCTATGGCAATGGACGTCCGCGACGCGGCTAACCCCACATCGAGCCAACTCGGTTAAAAAGGAGCACTGTCGTCCGCTTCGCGAACCTCTGACCTTCGTCTCTTTAACTGCATCGGCTTTCTTCCTTCTACCATAGTTCGCCGGTCACCTGTCTGCCTCGTCATTGCCTGTGTACCTCGTGCCTGCTTGTGTCGACTCCGGGATTTGCGATGATAGAGATCCCCGAGCAGCCTTGCTTGCACACCCTTTGTTGTTACTACTTGCCGATATCCAGAGCCTCGCTGATCTCTTGTGTCGCATCAAATGCACCGTCATTCTTGTTATTCTTCCGCCACCATCTTGCAGCTGCACGACTCACATCGCTTTAGCCAAAGGCAGCCTCTGTCGTATACAATCACGAGCAGCGTACCAGCACCCCACAACCAAAATGCCGCCGTGCGGCAGGCACCCTCTCACTCCGTTGATTCGCCGCCTACCTCACGCTTCGTTCCGTTAGAAGGATTTCGGAAATCCCATTCCTCGCAGTTCCCGCTCAAAGCATCGGCGACGTTACCATCAAATGGAACCGGCAGCATGCCATTATAAGAAGCGTACATGCTCTGTTGGACCTACCGCATATCTCCCCCATGTCAACACGCATTCATATCTTCCAAAAACTCCATTCGCTCTCTACCTGCTGTTTCTACCTTCCAACTGGAACGAGATGAAGTCTCTCAGCTTGTCTTGGGTTACCATGGCCCTGGTTTTAAGTACCTACATGATATCTTCCATCAGCGCTGCTCCAGCTAGCTCTCCACCCGCCGATGCCGCTGCTTCCATTCCTGCTGTTACGTATCACGTGGCAGGCAATCCTTCAAGGCAATCAAACTTTGCTCTCGCTGCTTTCATCGAAACCAATATCAATTCCGGTACCGATGGCGGCCTCTATGCTGAGATCATACGTAACCGTGCCTTTCAAGACAACGAAAGTAACTCCCGCAACAAGAACAATACGCTTGGTCAAGGTACCCTTCTCCACTGGTATGGCACCAGCAAGTCCACCAAGCTTTCGCTATCGTTGGACAATTCTCTATCTTCTGCTCTGCCCCAATCAGCGATTGTCAGTGGCGACAAGAGCCATTCCTGCGGGATTGAAAACGCTGGTTTTGAGGGGATCAGCGTGACCACAGAGCCGCACATGCTCAGCTTCTATGCACGATCACCAACAGGTCAGACCGTAACAGTGCCAGTCGAAGTTGGCCTCTATTCAAATGACTACTCCATAACGTTTGTCAGGCAGATTATGCTGCTCGAGCTGACTAGCGAGTGGCAGCAGTTCCAGCGTACGTTGACGCCCACACAGGCATCCAGCAACAACGACAATGTCTTTGCCATCAAGACTTCCGGCGCCTGCCAGGATGGCTTCCAGATCAACCTCGTGTCGCTCATGCCCCCCACCTGGGAGGGCACCGTAGCACGACAAGATCTTGCCCAGGCGCTTGCCGATATCAAACCGGTGTTTGTGCGTTTGCCAGGCGGAAATGACCTCGAAGGCAACAACATACCGTCCTGGTTCAATTGGACCAACGCCATTGGCGATAATAAGAATCGCCCGGGCAGAACCCCCACTTGGACCACAAGCTGGAACACAGAAGGCCTGGGCCTCATGGAGCTCATGGATCTAACTGAAAAATGGGGTGCTGAAGCTATTCTTGGCGTTTACGCGGGTTATAGTCTCGATTCCCAGGCCGTGCCAAAGGGGGAGCTTGGTCCCTACATCCAATCGGCGCTCAATCAGCTGCACTTCCTTCTTGACGCTTCCGGTTCTTGGGCAGACTTGCGAAAAGCCCAAGGTCGCGAACAGCCTTACAAATTCAGACACGTTGAAATCGGCAACGAGGACTGGCTCGGTGCTGCTATCGACACCTACGGCGCGTACCGCTGGGCTGCCTTTCGTGATGCCATTTCCAAGGAGTTTCCTCAATTGAATCTTATCGCGTCGACACTCAAGAAAGGTGTGGAGGGTGCAAAGGCGGTCGACGACCACATGTACGCTACACCTGCCCAGATGCTTGACTTTGCCGAAGGCATGGATGCTACTTCGCGAGAGACACCGATTTGGGAGCTTGAATTTGCTGTTATCAACTCGGGGCTTACAAATGACACTGACATCTACAGCGGTCCAGGCCGTCTTAAGCACCCAACTCTTATTGGTGCTCTCGCCGAGGCTGCATTCCTTGCTGCCGCTGAGCGAAATGGAGACATCTACTACGGTGCCGCTTACGCTCCTATCTTCCAGAACGAGGGCCAGAATCTGACCCAATGGACACCCGATCTGCTGAGCTTCAACCCGGGCCAAATGATCAGGTCGACTTCGTACTGGATTCAGTACGGTTGGGGAAACAACCCAATCAAGCATATCCACGATGCCACCTTGTCCACGCCGACCAAGGCTTCTCAAATTTACCACTCCTTCGGTTCCAACGGCCAAGGCGACCTGGTGGCGAAGCTGATCAATATAAACGGAAGCCCGCGAAACGTCCAAGTGCAAGTGGGCAATGGAAAGAAGGTCTCGTCCTTCGGCGCCAGGAGCTGGCAAGTCAAAGGAAACGATCCCCAGCAAGCAAACACAATCGACGACTCAGAAGCGGTGACTCCGCAAACATATACATCCTCTCTGCCAGAGGGATCCACCGTTGGTATGGACGGGTCTTTCACCATGACCCTGCCCGCTTACTCTGCCACGGTAGTGACCGTCGCTCTTTCATAGTTGGATTCTGCCTTTCTCGGTCTTCTTTTGTACATCTTAAGTCCTCGATGTTGGACCAAAGCAGCACACCATCAGGCCCATTTTCAATGTCCGTCATGATTCCTGTCGCTGACCGAAAACTCATCGTTTGAGTCTCGTGAGTGCACACACGACTGGTGTACAAATCGTGAATGGATCAGAACTTGAAATTGAAATGAGGAAAACTCGCGCGCCAGCTAAGCGAGAATTGGCGAAACTTCGGAGTCGCCAGTGACGAGTGTGTGAGCCTCGTTATCAGATGCGTTCTTTCGCAAAAGAGCAGAGCAGCCCACACCTGTACCTCACTAAATATAAGTGCAGCGACGGGAAGAAGAGATTGCATTAGCGTGCATGATTCTGCTAGCGACCTGCAAACCCAATGTCAACCATTTTTTGCATGTCCATACTGTAAGAATGGGATGGGCGCAAGGGGCGCCCACACCAACGGAAACGTCCGAAAGCAAGGTGGCTGTGTTTGGAATAACTTACTGTACATGTCGGTCAAGCAGAATTGAGCAACGAGAATAATCAGACAAAATAGCGAGCGAACAGCTTATCTGATTCACTGATTGGATCGAAAATCTGATAGAAGCTCGTTCACGAATTGTCGAATTTATATTCAAGAATACTGTAGCTGCTTTACTTTCAACTGGAAGTCGGACCGAACTTGTACTGTAATTTTGTGTAATCGAGGCACTAATCGACAACGCCATGAATAATTTATACTCCGCTGTCGTCATGCAGTCTACTCAAAACCACGCTACAGAGACAATCACCTCAATAAGCTAGTCGGTGATTCCTCTGTCGGAATCGATCACTCCGAATCTTGCCGTCAAAGCTCTATTCTCATTGGCCTATAACAGGTAGGATTCGAAGCGCAGAGTGACACACACACGCACCCCTTTTAAATTGTTTTCCGAACAGATGAGCCGAGGAGACGCTCGCTTCTTTAAATAAATAAAAACCCCCTGTAACTTGTTCTGCGTTGACATTGTTGCAACGTGGGCGTTGTCACATGTCACTCGCTTTCACAGCTTGGTCAAGCTGATGATCCAGCATGCTTGCTCCGGACGTCTCGTTCTGAAAGTAGCAGCCTGGCATCTTTGCGGTACATTGGTCTTCGAACGAGAAATGTACCGACTGGCCCCCCAAATGTGGAAAACCCTGTGAAACCGTCTCTGACGGCAGTACTACAGCAAGTGAAGGACCACTTTCGACACGTTGACAAGCAGGCGATGACCACAGACAGATCTGCATGAATTCAACGAGTTTTGCACCGCCGCTTCAAACACAAATCGCGGCTCCGCCGTCTTCCTGCCCGTCGGCCCTTCTCGCTCCGTTGTTTGACGCTCACGCGAAGAGCTCGAAGAAAGAGCACGCAATGCTCCCATTGGCTGCACAGACCAATCACATGTCGCCTTAAGGGTTTCGCGGTGCTCGGAACTCGAAATGCTATGTATTGATACAAACTCATTCACTTTCAGGCTCAGATCAGATAAGCCACCTCCTTCTGAAGGTCAATGCCCTATCTCGCGTGGCACGCTAAAGCTGATCGGCATTTCATGTCGCAAATACAGTAGCTACTGGTTGTGAGATGCTGAAGTTGCTGGCAATTATCGCAACAAACAAAAATTTGCGCGATCGCAGCCTCGACTGGGTCTGACTATCAGTGCCTATCGCCATTCGAGATCACGGGCAGTACAGATGTACTCGTCGGAACCCTCTTCGACTGAGTCTCAGCTCCTATGAGCATCCGTCGTTTCCGTTTTCGAAAAGCATAAGTAGTGGCCGATGATCCGGTCCTGTCTCTGCGCCTCTGCATTGGTTCCAACAAGCTTCCCTGTTCCTTACCATCCTTCTCGCTGACCAGAACCCACAAAGGCACATTCCTTCAGCGCTTGTTCATACGAAAGCTGTTCCAGCCCTGCAGTCATCCCTCTGACTACAGGCAAGATGATTCAAAAACCTTGGACGCTAGATGCCAGAACCTATGATCGCATCAACAAGCTTCCACCCGCTCAGCGGCCATATGGTCTTTTGTCGTATCAACACTTTGCCTATAACTCTTTCAAGGTGCCCTGCTTCACCGCGTGAGTATTGTTCTGGCTCGTGTCTCCTCAGCCTCCGTATTTCTGACTCCATTCCTGTGCTGACAAGTCGTACATCCGATTCAACTGTCCATCTATAAACGTTTAGGTTTGTGATCTATGGTCTTTTTCTCCTATTGATTATGGCCGCTGGTGCCAACAGCTTGATGGCATGGGGAGTGCCATCCCTTCACCTGAAGATCAAGCAAAGGCTGCGACTTGTACGCGCCTATGTGTTTGAACATCCGCTCGTCAAACGTAAACACGCTTCGGTCGTGGCTTTTCCCTTCCTGAAATGGCTTACACTCCAACTTCCTTTACGAGGCGAGGCCTTGATCGTTTTACTGCTTTCGCTCATCAATTTTCTGCCACTCGTTGCCTTCTACGACCTGTATCTGGGCAACAATCAGATCTACAAAGGGCCTACAAGCAAGCGTGATCAAATTTGCCGTCACTTAGCCGATCGAACTGCAGTGCTTGGCACTTCACAACTTCCCTTGCTCATTCTCATGGCAAGCAAAAGGACGCCGTTGGCAATCATGTCTGGACTCAGCATGAACAGTTTGATGCTTTACCACCGATGGATTGCCAGGTGGTTCTGGCTGCACATCCTTATCCACGCGTGCGCATACACCGCGATCTACGTTCGAAGACATCGCTTGTCAGAGGTGTTAGAGGAGACTTACATCATTTGGGGTATCGTAGGTCTTAGCATGATGTCTGGTCTCATCTTCTTGTCTCTCCGTGCTCTGCGTCAGCGCTCATACGAAGTAAGTGAACATTCGAGCCCAGGCGGCTAGTCTGTAACCGAAATGCTGACCATTTTCGATTTGCTACCCCAAACCCAAACCATGTTTAGATCTTTGTGATGCTGCACATAGCTATGGCTTTCTTTGCTGTGCTCGGAACTTACCTTCATATCGCTTTGATTGAGTCTCCAAAGGTGAGCACCACTCGTCCGTAGCTACCGATTGCCAACGCTCGACGCACCTCGTCATGCTCATCAAACGTCCCCGCCTCTCCCTCTCCCTCCCTCTCTCTCTTTTTCTTGATTCTTTTCTTTAGTTCCAAATTTTCAAAGTCCTGACCGAGATTTCAGCCGCAATGTGGGCTTTCGACCGCGTTGTCCGCTTCGCTGTTCGAATCTGGCTATCCTTTTCTTCGCCTCGTCTGGCCGCTTCTAGCACTTCGCCCGGAACTAGCTTGATCAAATGTGCCACAGCGCAGGTTCGCACGTACGGCTCAGGGTCGGAGTACTCGCGACTTCGAATCTTTGTTCCATCGAGCAAACTTCGACTTGAAAATCAGCAAAGCGGGTTAGGAGGTATCGTTGGTATCGCTGGAGGCGATGACATTCGAATCACAATTCCACGCTTGCAGTGGGTTGGCGAGCATCCTTTCACTGTTTTCGGCGTCGGTACTCTTCCAGAGAATCCAGCTCAAGGCTACATCGATCTCCTCATCAAGACTGAAGCCGGACTCACACGCAGACTCGTTCGTCATGTTGGCAAATCGAACGACGTCGAGCTTGCTGATGAGCAGAAGAAGGACTCGAGTGTTGCTGTGATGGTCGAGGGACCGTTCGGGGTCGTTCCAAACATTCAAGAAGCCACTGAATTGGTTCTGGTGGCAGGAGGTATTGCTATCACGTTCTGCTGGCCGCTCTTTGTTGCTGCTGCAAAGGCGCGTGACAATTCCAAGCTCAACTCCTGCAAGCTGATCTGGATTGTTCGAAATCAAAGTGAGTAAGAATTTCATCAGCGGAAGAAGAATTTACAGTGAACTGACCCAACCCTAACTCTTCTTTCGATGAACCCTATAAATTCTTTTTTAAACCTATCCAAACAGGCACGCTGATGATTCTTCAAGAGGCTTTCGACAAGTTGATCAATGAGCTACAGGTCGATGATGGCCTAAAAGGCTGTCAACTTTCAGTCGACATCTACGTGACCTCAAACGAGCAGAGGGCACAGATTGAACCAATCTCGGGTACCACATCGTCAGATGCCAAGTCGACGCCTCACTCCTCGCGTTCGTCTTCATCCCTTTCAATCAAGGAGAAGACACCTCACGGCTCAGAATCGCAAATAGGCGAAACTTCGATTCCTTCCGGCGAGTCTATCGGCGAGGTCGCAGAGCTGCCGAGGCTGTCTACTCAGAGGCAGCTCTGCGATATTAAAGCCCAGGGATATTCCATCTCTGATGGAACAAGCCATGATCCAGTCCAGGTTAGATACTTTGGCGGTCGCCCTGCAGACTTGCCCACTGCTTTGTTTGGACACTTGGAAGAAAAGACGCTGCTAGACAGCAGGGGGCTGACAGTAGGTCTCTGTGGTCCAGCGAGCCTGTGCGACGATGTCAGGTTCGAAACGGTCAGTCTGCTCAAACGAGGCATCCACGTCGATTTGATGGAGGATTGCTTCACTTGGTAAGTACCCTCCTCAGGGGCCAGGCGCTTCTCCACAGGTGCTGATGACGTTTGGAACGATGCGAAAGGAGCGCGAGAATCTCATGTACATATGATGCATAACTTAGTCATGAAAGTTTACCCTGGTGAACCCACTCCTGGTGTGAAAGGTGAGTGTGAAAGACTGCGTGAGCACAGGCTTGCTCCAGATCGATAAGCGGGCGAGCTGTATTACCGCGCTTCGTTTGATCGACGCCATCTGCATCCGTCATGGGCATAGGCCGGCGCTACGAAATGACCGATTTTGCATTCAAAGAAGATGGCGTGCCACAGCGCCGATCTGAAATTTGGCGCCTTGGGCGTACTCGCTTCGGGTCTTCTTGGCCGCTTTCCCGGACATTTTCACTTTGACAGGCAGAGGGCGTGCATTTAATGTTGGAGAGGTCCTATTTCATGCACGTCAAACCCTTACGGCGTTTTCGATAAAACAAACAATACAATAAATTTCGTGATAGTCACGAGTTTCACAGTAACTTAGTTACTTTATTAATCGTGAATCAGTTAGTTCAACGTTCTCGACAAAAATTGCCGCTAACCAGTCTCGCTGCTAACCTGAATTCTGTCAAGAGAAGACCAAAGAGGAACGATGCAGCAGAAATCTCTGAAGGCTACTCGCGATTCTCATCTCCCGAGACTCGCTCGCTGCTCTGTAATACGCGCAAAGCTAACATCCACAGGAGAATCCCGACATCCGATAGAAAGTTCATCGTGCAGTCAATAGTAGCACTGTCCTCTCTATGTTTACCAATATCGAGCACGTTCCTGGACTTACTCACGCTACGATTTCCACACGGTCAAGAAAGGGCTGAAACATGCTAGAACGAGGCAAGAATTCGGTAGCCGCCTCTTATCTAGACTGGAAGCGCTCAGCGAACGCCATCGTCGACGGCTGGTCCATCTAACTTCATGCCCGCATACAGCTACAAGGCGTCACGATGCAAGCACACCGCAAGCAATTCGAATGCAGCGACTGAGGCTCGGATGCTCGATTTTTCATGTACCTCACTCTGAGCGTTACACAGGCCGCTGCATGCAATTATGACCGCGCCCTGTGGCTGTATATGCGCGGAGGGCCGGCTCACCAGCTGACGTAAAATCACCATGCGAAAGTGATCATGCCCCGCGCAGTTGGGCGGAGTGTTGCAAATTTACGGCCAGTGTTTCTTCTTTGGAGCTTACCTCTCTGTTGTACTTTCCATTTCCCCCCTCTTCCCAGAAATTGCCAGAGAAACATCAATGTACAATCTTGCAAAATCTGTTTGCTGCGTGCAGGTTCAAGAGGAGGCGTGCATTTCGGAGAGGCAATATGTGAGCTGGCGTCGTTATATGCTGTCTCCGCGGCATATTGCCTGGCAGAACGGGGATCTGTGCCTTTTTTTTTTGGATCCGGTGCAGCATGCTCTATTGTGCAGATCATTTGTCTCACCAAAACGGCGCCCAAGCGTCTCGGTCCAATTTGACAGATTTCAAATCTCGCTCCTCGCTATCAGCCCATCTCTGTAGGAACAATGCATTCTTGACAAGGACGGCCCCGGCCCCCGAACAAGCACTCCTGGTATACTGCGATATCACTTCTACTTTGCTTATTGACCTTGCTTGCTTCAAAGTTCCTGCATAACACGTCAGCGGTACCCTTTTGCGGCTCCCAACAACGAACATCATCCGCGTCTAGCAGGATGGCAGCAACAGCAATTCTAGCAGGTTCCCGAGTTTGGCGGCCGATGCACAGTGTGTTGTGATTTCCGCCATGAGCATCGACTTCGGCATGAGACCGACCGCCCTCGAGGAGCAACGGGATTCCGTTCTTTCTGCACTTGGCCCTTTGGCGGTTCGTCCAGCTGTCAAGATTGCCGACTCGATTATGTGCCTTGACATCTAGCCCTGGTCAAGACCAAATATTAAATAACGACCTTCGAGGTTGCCTCTCCTTAACCCTTGTGACTCTATGCTCTCACCTATGTCGAACAGTTGCTCCTTTCCTACTTATTCTCGACGGCGCCCCTGACTTGCTTCTTTACCTCACCAACATACTCCCCCTTCAACTCTCTTGGACTTTTCCGTCTCTTGGCCGTATACTCCAACTTCCCCCGGTCTCTCTACGGCGTTCGAATCAACGACGAGATATCATTTCACGCTTAGCTCTATTGTCTACCACGACGTTGACATCATTGTGTATTTCAGCAACCGCATATACGGCATAGAGAGAGACTCACCAGCCTGCAATCGTATCCTCGCGACACGTTTAGGCAGCAACCATGATCACGCCTCCGTGGGTCCTAGACTCGTACGCACTCGCACACATCACCAAGCTGCCCGAGAACCAGAAGCAATACGGATGGGCAACTTTCGAACACTACTACTATAATTCGTACAAAGTACCATGTTTTGCTACGTGAGTGTTCATCAATCCCCGGTGAATCTCCCTATATTTGATTTGATCATCTTCCTCTGACAGTAAAGCAGCCGTTTCCACCCCTTTCAACCGAGCAGATTCCTTATTTGGGGCTTGTTCTTGTTGGTCGTCTTGGCTTCTGGACTTCGAGCATTTGTTGCGTGCTTTTTTCCTCGTCTATATCACCGACTCTCAAGACGAACGGTTTGGTGGAGAGGAAACGTGTCCGAGCACCCTTTGGTGCTCGAGAAGCACTCTCAGGTCGTTTCTTGTGGCTCAGGATGTCTGAGCTGGCTCACCATGCATCTCCCGCTTCGTCTTGAGGCTATCGTCCTCGCCGTCATGATCATTCTCAACATAACTCCCCTCGTTGCTTTCTATTCCCTCTATGTCGGACACAACACCTATTTCGTCGGCACGGACGCCGTCAGTCGAAGATCACAGATCTTGCGGCACCTAGCAAATCGTTGCGCAATGCTCGCGATCGCACAGTTGCCCATGCTGATTTTGCTTGCAAGCAAGAGAACGCCGGTGGCACTGCTCAGCCAATTCTCGATGAACACATTAATGCTGTTCCATCGCTGGATCGCAAGGATGTGCTATCTGCACACGGTTGTCCACATTCTCGGCAATGCTCTCATCTTCCATTTCGGCATCGGATTCGTGGAGAGCCTCAAGATTCTGCCTGTGCAGCTCGGCATCGTTGCCACTGTCATGCTCTCCGGTCTCATATTCTTATCGTTAAGGACACTGCGAAAGAGGCACTACGAAGTGTTTGTTTTTCTCCATATCAGCATGGCCGTACTCCTGATTGTTTTCACGTATCTGCATATTAAGTTCCTCCACCAAGGTAGAGTAAGTATTCATGATTTCATGGTCTCATTTACCTCTGACAGTTCCAAGATGAAGTGGGTCAAGCTGACTCAGCCTTGGAGTTTTCCTTCTGGCGTTGACAGCTTGCATTGCAGATATTTGTCATCGAACTGACGGCGGGTCTGTGGGCCTTTGACAGACTTATTCGACTGTCGGGTCGGGTAGCTATGTCGCTTTCTTGGCGCTATGCTGACGGGTCTGGCGCCACTCGCAAAGCACAGCTCACGTCCTATGCTGACGGCGCATACACTCGTGTACGAATTCAAGTCCCTGCTTCTCGACTGCGACTTGCTCCTAGTGCCTCGAGTTCGCTTGTTAGCTCCTACATGAATCTCGAGGATGCAACAAAGCAGTGCTCTACCAGCAGTTCGAGATCACTCTGCAACGGTCCAATGCTTGCAGGAGCGCGTATAGGCGCTGGTGATGATGTTCGCATCACTATCCCGAGATTGCAATGGGTGGGCGATCATCCTTTCTCGGTTTTCGCAGTTGGACGCTGCAAGACCGGTAATCCCGATATGGGTTACGTCGATCTCGTCATCCAGCGCCAAGCTGGTCTTACACAGAAGCTGTCCCAACTGGCTCAGGAGCTTTCGACCTACACGACAGACGAGTCTAGAAGACCAAGCGATATGTATTTGCAGCAAGCGGTTCGACGAAAAGGCCAACGTGTCAGAGTAGTTATCGATGGACCATTTGGCCGAAGCCCTTCTTTGGAGGGTGCTCAACACGCCATATTAGTTGCAGGAGGCATCGCAATCACATTCTGCTATCCGCTGCTTGTAAGAGCGGCGCGTGGAGAGTTCAACAGCCTCGAGACCTGCAAGCTTGTCTGGATCGTGCGAAACGAAGGCATTCTGGACGTACTTCGTGACAGCTTGTCTGAGCTGCTTGACGAGATCCGAAACAGAGGCGGCAGTCGCTGTAGTCTTTCGATCGACATCTACACAACGGTCAAAGCTAGTGCACCTAGCCTTGGTGGGTCCATCGCAGTAGACATGAAGTCGGCGGCACAACTGCCCTCGAGACCTGAGGCGACACAGCTAAGATCGAAACTCATGAGCGCGGGCTCGACCTCGTCTATCGCAGCTTCTTCCAAGGAATTTGGTTCCAGTCATCAGGTATGGGAAGGTGTAGCGTACAAACGACGTCAAGAGCTCGATCTACTACCAGTCCTGCCACGGACCGCATCAAGGTATCAGCATGCCACCCTAGCAGCAGACGAGCAAAATACCTTCTACTATACCTCCGAGGACGGAATCGATACGCCCAAATTGTTCGACAACAGGTTCTCACCCGCCGCCGCTCGAAAGAGCTTCTCGGACTCGACTAGAGAAGTACTGCGGCAAAGCTTCTTTCTTTCTTCCGCAGGTCAATCTTCAAGCTCGTCGATGGCTTCCAAGCGCTCGCTGCAAGGCGTCCAATCGTTCTTGTCGCAGGCGCAAGATGAAGGCAGCGGCAGCAGTACTCCTAACTCGAACTATGCCGAGTCGTACGAAAGCCTTCACAGCATCGGTGGTCAGTTTGGGCACGGCCGCTACAGGAATGGCTACGCCGAGCCACATCCATATCGCGAAGGGAGCAAACACTCGAGTGCTGACAGTGTGTACAGCGTTCTTCAATACGACTCTCCCTCGTCGGCGCATCTTGTGCCAAAGTACTCGGCAACGCAAGAAGACCTTGAGCAAGGTCAGGACATGTCACAAGACGTCCTCTCACAAACCAAAGGAGACGCTTTGATCGCTATTAGGAGATTTCAGGGAAGGCCAAAGTCGATGGCAGCTTTGCATGACCACATTTTTCCGGATGACACTCCGCAGAGGATAGTCTTTGCGACGTGCGGACCTGCTGCCATGTGCGATGCCGTTAGAGCTGAAGTGGTAGCGATGCTCAAGAAGGGCACCGACGTGGCTCTGGTCGAAGACTGCTTCAATTGGTGAAGTTTTACCGTCTGGAGTTGGTTCCCACTGTGCCCGTATGCGGTTGATGGCATGTGGGTCGCTTCTTGTTCGTATGCAGGAGGCCGCTTTTTGTACAGTTCATGTCTCAAGTATTCAATCGTGAATTCCAACTTGTGAATGTTGCTCCTCAGCAGCTAGCTCCTCCCATGCCTGGCAGCTTGATAACTCCGCTTGATTTTCGAACGATTCTTGAAGGCAACTTGGTGGAATGCAGAACGCTCGGTGAGGGCGTTGGCTTCATTTTCACGGTACGATGACGGGACGAGACAGGCGCCCACGCTCGCTCATTCGTTCAGTCAGAGTGCTGTATTCGTGATATTCTCCCTCTCCCTCGTCTCACCACCATTCTCTCTCCCTCGGCCAAATTGCACGATTCACGATTCACGATTGCATTCGTGATTTCAGATTATTGCAATCTTGTCTTTGTTTTTCCTTTCCCCACCCGCTTCCGTGTTCCTCCCTAAGTTATTTATTTGGTGTTCGCCACGCGCGTATTTCCTTTTTGGAACGTTCACGATTTCGGCTCGCTTTCACGAGCACTCAACCACGCCGGCCTACAGCCTTAGGCTAGGAGGGCACAAGCGACTCACTCGTGTTTGAGCATCCTTCAATCAAACTCCACAAGGACAGTTTCTTGTTGGCTCCTTTGTGAGCATGTTGAGGACCATAAGTCGTGAGTCGTGAGTCTCGTGTCTGTGTGAGTATTTTTGCGCGTTCAGTTGCTGCAACTTGCAGATGTAACATGGCTGGTAAAGGTCCGTGGTTTCACGTCTCGCTGGGCCCTAGTATCTAGAGCAGCTGAGCCATTGACCTTCCAACATTTCCCCTGCTTCAGGAGATAGACCCTCGATGTATTCACGTTTGTCATTCAACACGTATCAACCCCGTGTGCTGAGTGGTTCTAAGCGTGCTGCACTGTCCGAATTCTTGCGTATTTTTTTTAATTTTTTTACTGTCATACACCGATCCAAGTCAACAGAGGCTTATGCGGGAGTCAAGAATCAACCTCTGTTGGCTGATGGTTGCAATCGTGAATCTTTCTTGCGAAACAATTATGAATCTGTTGCTGAACGTGTGGAGTTTGCGTGTCCCTAGGTTTCTCAGCGAGGTGCGAACGGCAAGACTCACGACTGTGACTTGTCAGACCCACTCGGCTCGGTTCACGGGCAAACTTTACGTTCGCGACGCAAGGCTCTTGTGGACGAAGGTCGCAAGCTTGTAAGATTCAAGGTCCAGATCGCAGTTCGAGGTTTTATTCGATACAGCCTTCATGCTGCGTCTTGGCCATCCACAATCTCAGGACATGAATAACTAATGAAGGGTCTGAATCTGGTCCCTAGGGTCTCGAACCCTTGATGAACAAGGGTTTCAGGAGAACCAGGACCACGCTCCAAAATTTTGATGCAGCTGTGACTGAGATTGATGTCATGCATACAGTGCATTCAATGAGCAGAGGAACCAATCAGATGACGAACCTGATGTTTTGCCTGAAGTTGCAACTTTTGTCTCCACTTTCCGACCATATATTGCAAGCGTTCATGCAAATCGTGATCGGTTCGGAAACAAGTGTGTCCACTCTGATTGGTACGAGCACAACAGAGCAGCGAGTTCAAGACTTTCGAGCTCCGTCGCTCTTGGCACGCTTTTCTGCCCTCTGAGAGTAGTGGCGTACTGAAACTAAGTTAAGCAAAGACATGACGATGGATGGATGTCAAACAGAATTTTCGTCTGCGTGGTCTCCTTTGTGAGGTTCACATGGCACATGACAGTCGGCAAGCTACATCTTCCAGCTACATCTTATCTGATTGGATGCCTTTCGGTCCCGTGTCTTGGCACTAGTGTGGACAGCATTTGCTGTCCTTCAACTCGCATTTCATCACCACAAGACTCACGACTGTACCCTGCAAACAACTCACGCCTCACTTACCTGAAACTTTTCGTCCTCTCTGTTTCCCCCTCTCGCATATTGTGTGGGGCTCTCATACATTGAGATGGGTATAAAACGACCAGAAGTAGACCTCATCCGTGGTCTTATGCGCTGCCAGGTCGAAACTTCAGCTTAACCATCATCACCTTCGCTCACCGTCCGGAGAAGCCAGCACAGCGTACACTGTGCCACCATGTCGCAACCCGAAAAGCGAGGTCTCGTCGAAGAGACGCGCGCCAACGAAACCGTTGGCGCAATCTCACCCGCTGGACAACATGTAGACGACAGTAACGACACCAAATCGTCGATCTGCAGCACCGCAGAGAAGGATGCTAAAGCAACTGACCAAGTTACTCCCATCGCTGTGATTCCTCACCTTGCTGTCGACGATCAAGATGAGGTATGGATCGTCGACGCACAATCAGGTGCTGTAGGCGCTACCTGGAAACACCGCTTGCCTGCCCTCCTAATGGTCCTGTTCTTCACATTGGGAAGCAACTTCTCTCAGTCCTCGCTTTCGCCGCTCAAATCCACCATCAAGAAACAAATCCCTGCGGTCACAAACGCACGATACGGAGCCATCGCTTCGGCAGAGCAGCTGGTTAACGGTATTCTGCCGCTTTTCTCTGGTATCATGATTGACTACTATGGCCCGAGCATCACCTCGCTCCTCTCGTCAACCGCTATCCTCATCGGCACAATCATTCGAGCCGTCGGAGGACAGCGTGGAAGCTTTGGCACCATCCTTGCAGGCCAGATCATCTTCGGTCTTGGCAGTACCACCATCGAAACCAGCCAGTCGAAGCTATACACTCATTGGTGCAGAGACGGTTCTGCTGTCAACAAGGACGACGACAGCAGCGTGGAAGCAAACAAGGAAAGAAAGTCAAGCAAGTGGTACGCTGCCTTCTCTAGCGCCGGATGGCTTGGTTTTGTCTACGGCCTCGACATTGCCATGGGCCGAGTGTTCAACGTCATGGGCAAGATGAGCTCGGTGCCCATTGCCGAATCGACTGGCAAGTGGTACTGGAGCTTCTGGGTGTCTGCCATCCTCTGTGCCGTCACGCTGGGTCTGAACGCGATGTACGTCATCTATGAGCGCAGTCTACCCAACAAGATGCGTGTAGTGACGGGACGACAGCTTGCTGCACAGGCTTCGTCAGCTTTGGATTGCGGCTCTTCAACCAGCGTCGATGGCACCAAGCAACCCCAGAAGAGCCTATCACGACCCTTCTCACAGCGCCAATGGCAGGTGCTTACGCTGAGCCTGGGTGCGATCCCGGCATGCTTTTGGCTCATCACCTTGACGCAGGTGCTGCAGGCGGGCACTGTAAACGCGTACAACTCCAACCTGGCCGAAGTGGTGCAGATCACTCGCGGCAAGTCAGCGCTCATGGCAGGATACGCATCTTCGGTGGGTCAGGTGCCGCCTATTGTGCTGACGCCGCTGCTGGGACTTATGTTCGACCTATTCGGCCGACGCATGTACTACGTGGCTGGATGTGCAGCGCTATGGGTCGTTGTCTTTTCGCTGTTGGCCTTTTCCAACGTCAATGTCTACCTCCCCGTGGTGCTCGGAAGTGTTGCCCTGTCCTTCAACGCCCTCCCCTTCATCGCTTCCATCCCGTTGCTCGTACCTAACCAAGCTTCTATTGGCACTGCTTTTGGTATCTGGAAATGCTTCAACTCGGCCGGTTCAGTCACCATGGACGTTACGTTTGGTGCGATTCAGGACCTCACCCCCAAGGGCAAGAATCAGTTCAAGAACGCCTTTGCCTTCCTTATCGCCCTCAAATCTATCGATGTGGTCTACGGCCTGATGTACCATGTCATCGACAAGCGCTACTTTGGCGGTGTTCTCAAGCTCAACGAGCGCCAGCTGAAACAAAAAATGCAGACCGAGTCCAAGGAGCAAAGGGAAGAGGCTCTCCGAAAGCCCATCAAGAAATGGACGCTTGCCGGATGCTGCGTTCTCATCGCTTTTGTCACCACGGGTTATGTGCTCTACATTACCTACTCGATCGGCACCTAAGCTGTCTGCTCGAATTGAAATGTACAGTCGTGCACACGAAAAGCTTCGATAGCACGAGTCGACACTTTCAGCTAGTGTGAAATGCAAGGATTCATTCACATTGTAGTGCATATATGGCTGTGTAGTAGTCACCGTTGATCTTGCTGACCGCACTGCAGAACAGATCACAGTGAGGGTATGAAGTTCGCGGGTGACGTTTGCGCATTGGCACCAGGTGTCGAGCCCCAACTTTGATTGAACCATCCACTCCAGTCGAGGTCGACACTTGACTGCAATAGGGAATTGAGATTGAGCATGTCATCGAGCGCCGATCCGGTTGTACCTAGAGAAGGGTCAAGGAAAGCGGTAAACGCACCAAGATCGCCTGCAGCTTCCGTCCACTGCGCTTCGTCCTGTGGTCCGTCGTTGACGCCCCTATCGACGTGCGGTGGCGTACGCTGGCCTGACGCAGCTGCACCGCTTTTGCCCTGCGACGCGGTCGCACTGGATGATGAGGGGAGAAGATTGTGCATGGCAGCAGCCTCGCGCATAGCAGCCACGATGGCCGGCTCTTCAACACTACCAGGCTGAGACGCGGCAAGCGCCTGTGAGCGTTTATCCCATGCCGCCACCATGAGCGCCGCAAGCATAGTACCACGCACTTGCAGCCGATTGTGGTCTTTCTCGTCGGACCATTCTGCATATATGTTTTTCGTGCTACTTCGTGAACCTGGTGTGCCACTCTGCAACGTACACGTTGAGTTCGCAGCTTCGTTATCTTTGTTCTTGTCGTTTTTCGCGTTTTCCGCGTTTTTCGCGCTAATGTCTGGCCGCCAAATGACTGAGCTGCTCTCGATCGCTGACCAAGCTGAATCCACCAATGGTCCAACGGTGTGACGACGCAAGAGGTCCAATAGAACCACAAAGGAAAAGAAGGGCAGCTGTTGATAGGTGTACCACTGAAAACAGACAAATCGATCGGATCCTAGCAACTTTGCCGCTTCTTCGACCTGCGCTGTACAGATACGAATGATGTCGCCATCATACTCTACATGACGTTGGCTGAGATGCACGAAGAGACGAATTTTTTCGACCCACATGCGGGCGTGATGTTGCGCATATTGTAGCAAGGTGCTGGATGTGGCCTCCAGACAGCCAAAGTAGCGCTTTGCGATGTAACTTCCAAAGGCATCTACAGCTGACAAACGCCACGCTAAGCTGGACGTGTTGTTAGACCTGCCATTTGACTCGATGAGCTGCTTGTAGAAGACCGAAGAGCGGAAGAGATGAGTGCGAAGGTGATGCTCCGGATGCTGTTGCGACCACGGTGGGTGAAGTTGGAACTGGGCAATCTCACATCGAAGCAGCAGAAAGAGGCATTCGGTGTTGGGAAGCTCGAGCGAAGCTTGCGGGGCGAGTCCCGTAGTTGCAATAAGCTGACCCAAATCGGCATCGGAAGCATTTCGAGGCAGAACGGTCGTCGCAGTTGCCAAGGTGGGATTTGATGATATGCCCGACTTTTCACAGGCTCGCATGTCGCATGCTAGAATCTCCCACCACAATCGGATGCCTAGCTCCTGGTCCACTGCCTTGATGGGTGGAGTTGCAGAGCTATTCGTCGTCCGCTTATTGTATAGAGATAGCAGCCTTTGTATCATTCTACCCGCATTCCCCGAACAGATGCCGTAAGCGCGTGGGTCGACGTCCTTAGTAAGGGTTAAAAGATACAGGATGTAGGCTTGGATGGCTCCAATATGCGAAGATCTCCAGAGCCCGACTCTGCAGAGAGCGGTTTGAGTGTTGCGTCGATACTTCTCCCAGACGGCCTTGGCTTTTTGCTCGCCGAAGAGGCGATTGCATTCATCTGGCGTTAGCGTACCGATGGAGATGGTGTATATGGCGAACAAGACGGCGTGATCATGAGGCATGGCTGAGTCCGGATGAGCAGATATATCGCAAAATCGCTCGCGAACAGTGGGGATGTGGACCACCTTAATGAGAGCATGTATGTTCTGCTCGTAGATATGCAGCAATCGAAACATGAGGCTCGGCTCAGGATGGATAAGCGGCTGGCCAGGGCAGTGATCGTCGAGGTTGAAATACTTGGAGCCATCTTGCGGGAACATGAGATCGAGGTGCTTGTGAATCACGAGTGTAGACGATACAGCAGTGTCCGAGGCAGAGGCGCCTGATGCTTGAACCGATTGATTGAAAACATCGTCAAAAACTGCTCGGGCCGTACACAAATACGAAGAAAAAGGGGCAGAATCAGGGTGCCCAGGCGTCCGAGAAGGTTGTGTCGATAGATCAGGGACAGTCTCTAGAATCGACTCGAGATCTCCGATATTTGAGTCGATGATGGCGGCGCGCGGCGATATTGGAGGAGCTTCGCCTGTCGAGACAGCTGGTAGACCCCTCAGATCGGCTCGATGTGAATCGAATGATACGCTTGAGTCTGCGGACGAATGTCTTGACTTTTTGCGTGACCTCTTCGAGGAGTCGGCTGCGCGAAAGGATACGCTCGATAACTCTGTGGGATGCGAAGCATCTTTATCGATACCAGCAATCGTGAGCAGGGTTTCGTACTTTCGAATACGATCGAGAAGCTCCCTTTCGGGAAAACGCCGCTTCCTTGGCTTAAGAGGATCCAAAAAAGTTGGTGTGCAGGCAATGCCGCGCGACTGGCACATGGAGCACGGATCCCGCTTGTCGCATTTGCTCTTGCGTTTCTGGCACTCCTCGCAAGACAGCCTCTGATCTTTTGGACTCCCAGAGCCACCGTCATGCGACTGTGCACTAGATTTCCGGCCTGGCGTCGAGCGATTGGATGAGGCACCGGACGCCACCATCGTATCGAGCAGCCTGATGTCTGATGTGCAACAAAAAGGCCACTGAGTACGGTGAAGGTATACAATGCAAGAACGAGTGGTGCCGGTCCTAAGCAATGGCAAAACTGCGGCTGTCTGCTACGTAGGACAGGAGCCTAGATTGACCATTCAGCTTAGCTCTTGAAAGTCTGCATTGCCTGGTCACATGACCTGCTGACGAGGTCAGGTGGCATCGATATTACCCAAACCTCCTGAGGGCCGAGGCCAGCAATACCTCAGCAAGGGTAGTTTGCGAGAACTCGTTGAGCGCCGAATCGCGAATGAATCACGAATGAATCACTAATGAATGGTTTGTGCGGAGTGATAGATGTGATTTAGCGCAGATCCAAAACGTTCAAAGGCAGCAAACCGTCAGGAAATCGGATGATACAAGAGTCCGAGGACCCTTCAAAAGCCCGTGTACAGCTAGACAACTTTCTGTCTGTCTTGACACATAAAAACTATTCCGACAGTTTGTGGTAACTTAAAGAGTCTGTGCCAATCACGAATCGCAATTGTTGAGAATATTTAAATCGTGAATTGCTTATCCTAAAATACAGTATTATAAACTCACGTGAAACCATCACGGATACTTTTGACTTGGCTTTTCCGCCGGGAACTGCCGCAAAGATCCCCACACGTGAGGAGCGCACCACTTCTTGACAGCGGGCGATAGAAGCGTCCGAACGACGCGTGGACAGTGACGAAGAATCCGCCGTGTGTATCTATTTTTCTACTAAGGCTGGTTTGAAGGCTGGGTTAGAATTCGTTGGACAAGCGTCAAACGTGACTCGCATTTGAGTCGAGCAATGCTCGTTTCACCACCCTGCTCCGCGGCAATGACTTGCTCTAATCCATTACTTCGAGTGTCTTGATGTTATTGGCCATGAGGGACAGCTTAGGACAAGTAACCAGGGAGCGGCTTGAGCGGACTCGATGCGTATATAGTGGGCCGCCCTTCTTGGTCGATGTCGGGTTGCCTTCACTCAGAAATCCAATCCCCCAACCCCCTTCCCTTGATCGATCTCGATCTACGATCCCTCCATGGTGCTTTCGTCGACCAAGGCAGCCATGACGACCTACGGCCCTGAAAAGCAGCAGTCGTTTGCTGCTGGTCGTTCATCTTCGACCTCTAGCCAAGCCGGCACGAAAGAGCCGATCTCTACACCTCTTGTCGACGTGTCAGCCGATGAGTCGCTCTCAAGACTCAAGATTCACCTTATACTCATCAATACGGGTATGCTGATGTTCCTCGTGGCTTTAGATAAAACCATCATAGGCGTTGCAATCCCAGCCATCTCAAACGAGTTCCGTTCGCTCGGTGATGTCGGCTGGTACGGCTCAGCATACATGGCTTCTACAGCTGCCATGCAACTCGTGTGGGGTCGCATTTACAAGGCCAATCCAGTCAAGCCTGTCTTCCTCACCGCCGTTCTCATCTTTGAGGTGGGTTCAGCCATATGCGGTGCAGCGCCAAGCTCCAATGCTTTCATCGTTGGGAGGGCGATTGCAGGGGCTGGGGGCGCAGGTATCACCAATGGCCTCATTTCGATCGTAATGTCCATCGTTCCACTAGAGAAGCGAGCCACGATTCAGGCCGCGCTTGGTGCCGTGTTTGGTGTGGCATCTGCATTGGGCCCTCTGCTGGGCGGAGCTTTTACCACCAACGTCTCTTGGCGCTGGTGCTTCTACATTAATCTTCCGTTCGCTGTCGTCGCCGTCCTTCCGGTCATTTTCCTTCTCGATGGTAAGAACACGGCTGACAAGGGCAAGACGATGCTTCCATTCAAACAGCAAGTTCGGCAAATCGATCCAATCGGAGTCATCTTGGTGCTCGGCAGTGTCATCTCGTTGGTGCTTGCGCTGCAGTTTGGTGGCAAAGCCTCGTCCACAACCACACTCAACTCTTGGAACACGCCTCGGGTGATTGCGCTTTTGGTAGTATTTGCCGTGACTTTGCTTGCCTTTCTTGGATGGCAAGTGTACATGCAGGACCGTGCCCTCTTGCCTCCTAAGGTATTTGTCGAAAGGTCGGTACTTGGGTCCTTCTGGTACATGTGGTTTATCGCCGCATCAATGACGGTCGTTTTCTATTATGTTCCCGTCTGGTTTCAAGTCGTGCGAGGTCAAACACCCATCAAGAGTAGTTACAGTACGCTCGCCTCGATCACACCCTTTTGCGTGTCGAGCATCATTGGTGGCATTATCACCAAAAAGACAGGATACTATGCACCACCGATGCTCGTACCGCCCATCGTGGGCTCGATTGGTGCGGGACTGATCACTACATGGTCGTCGACAACGTCTGAGGCAAAATGGGCTGGATATCAAGTACTTTACGGTCTCGGCATGGGAATCGGTTTCACCGGAACTTCGCTCGCGGTGCAGGCCGCACTCGCACCGCAAGACGTTCCGCTCGGCATTGCTGCCGTGTTTTTTGCGCGCGAAATGGGCAGTGCCATCTTTGTTGCCGCGGCAGAGAATCTGCTCTCCGCTCGGCTGGTCAAGGGCCTCGCACAAATCCCGGAGCTGCATGGACGAGCTGCGCAGCTGGCACAGGCTGGCGCTTCGGAGATCCGACATGCCGTCCAAGGCTCGGGTGCACAGGTGCTTGAGCAGGTGATCAACGCCTTCGATGCTGCCCTACGCAACGTATGGTACTTGACGCTGGGGCTGACAGTAGTGACGATTCTACCCCTCTTCTTAATTGAATGGCTCAACCTCAACACGGTGGCCAAGCAGCGCTCCGAGGAAGCCCAGGCTGCCCAGAAGGAAGTCGCAAAGGTCGAGGAAGCCTGAATGCCTGTTTTCCTGTCAGCACCGTTGAACTGTAGATGCACCATTCTGCCCTTGTCATAGTCCGGAAGTGTTCTAAGCCATGTTTAAGGCTTCGTACCATAAGAGTATACGCAGGTGTTGGCACAATCTAAAGCTGCCGCGTGCCACGAAGTTTGTTGGCGGATCCATCTGATGAAGCACCGGCCAAGGTCCATTGCCCCTGCATCTGCTTGAGAAAGCGATGGCCTTGCATGAGGAGACCTTTGATCTGTTCGAGATCGGTCTCGTGTCGGAAGCGATGGACATCGTCACGGAAGAATTGAATCGTCTCCCATCGAGCTTCCGGATGTGGAATGTCTCTTGTGGCGCGAACGTATTTGCGATACAGGGAGAGCGTTCGCGATCGCATGAGAAAATGCTCTAGGGTGAGGTGGCTCGACCGGAGGTCAGCCCGAGCGTTCCTGGACAAAGTGGCGATCATGATTCGAAGTTCAGATGATCCGGACGTAGAGAGATCGTCCCAGGTCGTCAGCGAATGCTTGCGTGATGGCGGGACTTTGATTGAATCGAGTCTATAAGTTCATCATGATGCCGCCTTCTTCTTTAATCGTGAATACTCTTGCCACCACCAAAGTCCGACATCCGAGAAACTTGGCTCCACCTGAGATTTCAGGTCACGAGTAACTTACGTAGTTATTTCACGTTTCCATCGACGTCGGTGTTCAAGTTTGCCTGCACGCAGTATTGTGGATCGTCGAATCCACGAGGTTGACAAAGAGCATTCTGGCCACACATCTGGACTTTGAGCGTAGAGTCAAACTCCCCGGCCATCCTGACCACTCAAGGCGGTCTGGCTACGAAGCAAATCCCTGAAAACCAGGTGCCTCTCTCTGCTGCGTAATGCTTGTTCCCACGTCGCTGTTCAACGGAACCATGTCTACAGACTCTCCTGTGATCTGACTGATACTTTTGTAGATCGTGGATACTCCTGTGCGCGTTTGTATAAACAGTGCCAACAGCCGCCTTGACACAAGACTGGACACCGCTGAAACAAATCAAGCGAAGACACAAACGCGTCTGTGTCAAACCAATCATGAATAACTAACTAGTGGTGAACATACAGTACAATCATGAATAAAATCAAACAAGGAATGCTGGTCACAAAAGTCACCTGTAATATGTGATGTCACCGTGTCGCGTGCAGCGATGCGCAACACAGCCTCCAAAAGAAAGAGAGTGTGTGTGATGCTTGGCAGAATATCACATACCACACATCTTCCAGGCTCGTTCTCTCCTCTCTCTGTGTCTCTTCTCACTTGCATTTTCGGCGTAAGCGCTGGATTAAAGTATACTAACTCGTGACAGTAACAAGTCGAGTTGCATGCAACAGCAGAAGGTAGGTAGGTAGGACGCAATCCTAGCTCAAACAATCCAAGCTCGAACACCATTGTCACATTCGATGTGATCGCAGCCAAAAAAAAAAAAAACTTATTGCTCTGGACCCACCAGCCGCTATGAGCGACTCAGCTGCTAACTTTGGTCATCAATTACCGGACCAACTGCCGACCATCGCTGCAGCTCTCTCGGCGCAGCTGGCTTTGGAGAACGATGTAGCCTCTTTTCTAGCGGAGCGCGCCGCTCTCGAACGCGAATATGCCGCCAAACTTCAATCACTCATCCGCAAGTATCGCGACAAGAAAGCCAAGAAGGACCAGGACATCTCGGTCGGTCCTACACCAACCATCGAATGGAAGCATACCCAATCCACTCTAGGAACTCACATCACAAATATTTACTCAGTCAACGATGCTACTGCCGCCGACCACAGCAACCTCGCTTCCGTACTCGATCAACTCTCGAACAAGATGAACACGAGCACCAAGTCGCGCGAGGAGCTTCGCCGCAAACACACCGTCTATGCCAGCAAGCTCCTCTCGGACCGCGAAAGAATGTATTCGGACAAGGACAAGGCAAAGTCGAAGTACGATGAGCTCTGTCGAGAGCTTGACTCACAAAGACAGAAACGTGAAAAGGCAGCTGCAGGAGACCGACATGCGGATCGTGCTGCCAAGGCCTTCCAATCTGCCGAGATGGACATGTGGAATGGCAAGAACAGCTATCTCATTCAGATTGCCGTCTCCAACCGTGCTAAAGAGCGTTTCTACCGCACCGATTTACCTGCTGTACAGAACAGCTTGCAATCTCTATGGGTGCTGTCAACTCGTCATTTCGTCGCGTGTACCTCTCAAGCGCAGGCCGCTGTAGCTGCCCACCACGAATCGGTAGCCAAGAAGCATCGTGACTTGGAAGCGAAAGCAGCACATGTCGACCCTACACAAGATCAGATGCTCTTCGTCGAGCACAACCAACAACGATGGCAAGAACCCAGTGGATGGTCATTCGAGCCGTGCGTCGGGTTCTTTGATACATCTGAAATGTCGACAGAACCTTCTGCTGTCACATTCTTGCAGAATCGACTGATGCGTTGCAGGAGCCGCATCGCCGAACTCGAGCCTCTGCTTATAGCAAAGGCAAAGGAGGTCGACGGGCTCCACAACCTGTGCGATGCCTACCAGAAGCAACCAGACCTTGGCAATCCAGATGAGGTGATGGACAATCTCTTTGAAGCCACACGCACACTTTACGGATTTGAAATCGAGCTGCACGATTTGGAGGCCGAAGTGGACACTATTATCGCCAACATCGGCGAAAATCAAGGGCAAGCACGGCCGCATCGCTTCAAGCCAGCTTCATTCGGCATTCCCACCACGTGCCACTTTTGCCGAGACAAGATTTGGGGACTTTCCAAACAGGGCTCGGTATGTAAGCCATGCGGCTACACAGTGCATCAAAAGTGCGAGATGAAGGTGCCAGCAGAGTGCAAAGCGGCTCCAGGTGGCGGAGTGGCGGCAGGCACCGACTCTCCACGTGCTTCTGTTTCGTTGAGCAGATCGAATCGCTCTAGTGCCATATTCGATGGAAAGCTGGACAGGAGCGCCAGCACGGAAGGAGCATCAGCCTCATCAAAGCTTTCTTCGGCTCTGACAGGATCGGACAGCAGCACACAAAGTCCCGTCGGCAAAGTCATATACGATTTCGAGGCGTCTAGTCCATTCGAACTGAGCGTAATCGAGGGCGAGCAGGTCGAATTGCTCGAGGACGACGTCGAAGGCACGGGCTGGATCCAGGTTCGTGCAGGCGCAGGCAGAGAAGGTCTTGTGCCTACATCATATTGCGAGTTTGAAAATGCCGCCACTGGGGCAATGGCGGCATTGCAGGACGTTGGATACAAAGGCGGCCAGGGATCAACAGTGGCAGCTCAAGGATGTGGTCGATTCGTCAAGGCGCTGTACGAATATGCGGCACAAGGGGACGACGAGCACTCACTCGCGACCAACGAGCAACTCGAGCTATCTGCCGTCGGGATGAGCTATGCAGATGGATGGTGTCAAGTCGTCAAAGATGGCCGCACGGGGATCGTGCCGTCCAACTACGTAGAGCAGGTCTAGTGGTGCATCAACTAGGTTTGCAATCCACATCATCGCGTCCTCGCTCACGCCGAAGACTCGTCGAGCAAGACGTACTCTCTTGTGCTTGCGCCAAATGTGAGCGTATCCCCTGTCCTGAGCTGGTAGTATCTGGAGGTGGGAATCTCTTTGTCGTTGACATATGAACCGTTAATCGACTCCAGGTCGATCAAGTAGGGTTGGATGCGCTTCTTCTTGTCTCCAAAATCGTTGGTTGTGATGGTCTGACGAAACTGCAGAACGGCGTGTTGTTTGGAGCACGACTCGTGGTCAAGTGGTATGTCGACAACAGTTCGATCGCGTCCAAGCAGATAAGCAGACTGAGCACCAAGATGGAGCACATGTTGCTCCTTACCGTCTTTGAAGCAATACAGGCGCCACGCAGTTTTGGGCTTGTGTGCTTCTGGCGGTTCATGGTACTTGAGCACGATTCCATTGTGCGTGTTGGATTCAGCCGCAAGCAGTCCCGAGGGAGCAAAGTTAGGAGCGTCGTTCTCTGCATCTTCTTCTGCAAATGGCTCTGTGGTCGCAGGGACAGGTGGCGAAGATGGGCGTGGCGGTATGCGATCGCTTGAGCTAGTCGCTTGTGGCAACGGTGATCGCATTCGTGATGAAGAATGTCGGTGTTTACGCTCGTCGCGATCGCGAACGGAGTCTCTTGAATCCCTAGTCTGATGACAGGGTGAAGTGCGGTGGCTGCGCGCTTGGTGGGTGTTTTGTGGGTCCATGGAGCTCCCTGCTTTGTATGAAGAACGCCGTTCGCTGTCGTCAGGTTGTGGTCGACGCCTCTTGCTGTCTCTGCCTTGGTCTGTGCGGTGTCGATGTGAGCTGGACCCCAACTGTGGACTGTCCCCTTCAGCTTCTCTATGCCTGCTTGACTTGTGACCATGCCTGTTCTCACGTGCAACTCTATCGCGGTCTTGCCTGTGTGAATGTGACTTTCTCTCTCGACGCTCATAGCTATGACGGTCCCTGTCTCGTCTGCTGCTATGTGACGGACTTGATTCGCGAAGCGGCGATGAGGACCTCCTGTCTTTTCGGCAAGACTCTTCGCCCTTCGAGCTGGTTGCCTGCATCCTCGACTCGGACATGATGATGTTGATATCGAGCACGTTGATGGGATCGATCCTAGAATATCAATCGAGCCACCGTCAATTTCGAGCGCTAAGTGGAGTTGTCCGAGTCCCGAATCACAAGAATTAGGCTCGTGCTCTGTGAGATCTCTCGCGAAACCCAGATGAAGGAAAAAAATCGGAAGATCGCGGAAGAAGTGGGGTTCGCATGGTCTAACATTGTCGCATTCCTCACAGTTTCGGCTGGAAACGGCAGGGACAATCACGAGAAATGCGCGACGAGTATTCAGTTGTCCAAAATTATGTCAGCTTGAAAGTTGGAAACGGCGGAAGAAAATTCGTCAGGAGGGCGTTGCGGCTAGGGTGAAGAACGGAGACAATTTCGGCTTTGAAATTGGCTCGACTCTGATTGGATCATGACGCACTGCTGGTCCACAACCGTGTCGAAGGTGCCGTCTTTACTACAGGTCCGCTGGAAGCAAAATGGAAAAAGCCGCTGGAGCCCGACTACAGAGCCGCCGTGTTTTGGTAATCAGTCGGCAAATAGGTCAGCACAGCGCAGCGTGACAGGTTCTTGCAATTTACAGCACAGCTCGTCCGTCTACGACTTTGCACACCACAAAGTGTGCGGGGAGCAAAGGAGCCGATCTTGGTCGCGCGCAAAGCGAGTCTTGAACCTGAGAGTGTGCGTGTCTTCTGACGCTTGCCCTTCTGTACTTTGCTGTGACACTACCACCACATCTGTCTTGGCTTTTTGTTCATACATCCACACCGACCATGTCGCTATTCAACGTCAGCAACGGTCTTCGTACCGCTCTCCGACCTTCTGTTGCCAGCTCTTCGCGCGTTGCTGCCTTTTCCACAACCGCCGCTGCCCGTCTCGCCACACCCACCTCTGACAACGTTGGCAGTTCGGGCAAGCCTCAGCACTTGAAGCAGTTCAAGATCTACCGATGGAACCCTGACAAGCCCTCGGAGAAGCCTCGTCTGCAGTCGTACACACTGGACCTCAACCAGACCGGTCCAATGGTTCTCGACGCGCTCATCAAAATCAAGAACGAAATTGACCCTACGCTCACCTTCCGTCGCTCGTGCCGTGAGGGTATCTGCGGTTCGTGCGCTATGAATATTGACGGTGTCAACACCCTCGCCTGCCTCTGCCGGATCGACAAGCAGAATGACACCAAGATCTACCCCTTGCCGCACATGTACATTGTCAAGGACCTCGTGCCAGACTTGACCCAGTTCTACAAGCAGTACCGATCCATCGAGCCTTTCCTCAAGTCCAACAACACCCCTTCTGAGGGTGAACATCTTCAGTCGCCCGAGGAGCGTCGTCGACTCGACGGTCTGTACGAGTGCATTCTGTGCGCGTGCTGCTCCACATCCTGCCCCTCTTACTGGTGGAATCAGGACGAGTACCTTGGCCCCGCCGTGCTCATGCAGGCGTACCGATGGATGGCCGACTCGCGTGACGACTTTGGTGAGGAGCGAAGACAGAAGCTCGAGAACACCTTTTCGCTCTACCGATGCCACACCATCATGAACTGCTCCAGGACCTGCCCCAAGAACCTCAACCCTGGTAAGGCAATTGCACAGATCAAGAAGGACATGGCCGTCGGCGCACCCAAGGCTTCCGAGCGCCCTATCATGGCTTCGTCGTAATCTTGATATATCATATCGTTCTTTCCTCAGCACTTCTTTTGTCAATTTCAAAAGTATCTAATTGCATTCAACTCCGCTTGTGGTTTGTTGTTCAGTGAGAGTGGAAACGCTACGGGCAAGATGAGGGCAGTGTTCTGGCGACGGAAAAGTGTGCAAGTGTCTGGCCTGCGTCCTCGCTGGTTCCAGCAGCCGATGCAGGACGTGTACCTAGCGATTTCTTCGACAGCCTATTGTGGCAGCCGCGATTCGCCACAATCGTACGAAAGCGAGACGAGTTGAGCGAAGATCCGCGGTGCTGTCCCGGAACCGTGGCTTGGAGAGCGTCAGCACAACGCGCTCCCAAGAGAACTCGCAATCGTCACTTACAGAGACGTTACAACGCACTCGTCCACATCGGCCTCTTCCGGCCAGCCTCGAAGCCAGGCATGCCACAAAACCAGCTTCTTGGCCGAATGAGGCTGTCGTCCTTGACATCCTACCAGAGCGGCACCAACATTCGCCCCGATAGAGCTGCAGGTTTATCACAGGTGAAAGCACAAATCTTCGACTCACTCGACACTCGACACTCGCAAGACGGGGTCCGCCTCTACCAAAAAACCGATGACAATGCTGACGGAAGGTCTCTATGAGATTGCAAGGCTTGTTGCGGCGACAGCGGTAGGAGCAGTTGAGGAAGTCGGCTCAGGCGGAGCAGCCCGGTACCTTTGCTTCAACTTGCACTCATTGGGCCATCTCTGACCTTCGGTGATCCAAACAAAGAGGCGGTACGCCATGAAATCACGCCAAATTATCCTCCAAGCCCTCAAAATAGGCGAAGGGATGAGCCAATTGACAAGCCAGTATTGCCTGTGGTTGTAGGCCACTTTGACCGCCGGGTTGATCAAGATCGTAGGGCGTGAAGGATAGGTCGCCCGATGGATGTCGTACGATGTCAACTGACATTCCGGAGACAGGCATGCTTGCTTCGGAAGCTCGGAATTTGAGCGCCAGTTGAAGCAGGCCGTCTTCATCCACACTCTCCAAGGCGGAAGAGCGAGGCGCAGAGCCATTGTTGGAGGGGTAGAACCATTTGGCATCGAAAGCGCTGATGCCGTTCCAGCACGAATTGACCTCGAAGGGCTTGCCGTGACGCATGGCATCGACATCCTTGCCACTCTTCAAGTAGGGCCATTGTCTCTTCAAAGTGTCACCATGTGTGTCTCGTGTCAGCCAGGTATCGTAGAATCCGTTGCCGATAAAGTCCATGGCACAGGCCTGATCGTAGTGACCGTTATTAGTGCGCAAAAGGTTGAGCGCATCCTGCGTAGTAAAGACAATGCCGTTGATCCAAAGCACATGGGTGAATTGGACAGAGGCCTTGACGAGCGGCTGCATGGCCGTGTTGCGTACATTGGCGAGAAAGTCGACTCTGTCCGACACGGCCGACAGCTTGCCCTTGCGGGTGGCTCGATCATCCAAGAGAATGCGACGGCTGACGTTGATTTGATGGAGATCTCGGTCAAGTTGTGCAAGCATGCTTTTTGTGCAATCGGTGGAGTGAGACTCGTAAATTGAGACAAAGACATTCTCTGTACCAAGCGTGTGGATGAAGTTGTTGAGCGAAGATGTGTAGGTAGGCAGGATATATTCGTTGTTGTACAGGTTGGAGACGATGAAAACTTTCATTGGACGCGCCGAAGTAGAGTTAGCTGAGGGTGGGACATTGACGAATGACCCAATTTGATCCCCATGGATCTTGGTACCCGAGGGGAAGGTGGGTTGGAAAGCAATCGACTCTACAAGAGCAAAGTACCACAAGACTGCACCGACGCAGTGAGCTTTTTCTAGCCATGGATTTGAGGCGAACGCTTCGGTAGGATCTGCGATGTGTGGTGGTAGTAGTGTCACCAGCTGCGATGCTCGGAACAGAAGCGGAGGGCCGATTGGCGAAGTCGGAGAAGGAGGAGAGGGACTGCTCGGAAAGTGGTGTCGTGGAAGGAGAAAACTCGGGCAGCTGAAGTAGGTGCTTATCCGAGCGCGGACTGGCAATGTAGAGCGAGAGCGAGAGGATGGGCCAAGCAACGACCAGCAGTGCTAGGTCAAGGAAGAGGGTGGTGAAAGTGTTGAAATGAATGCATGCTGCGATGAAGGAAACCGCGGTGATGACCAAATTGGCGACGAGCAAGACGAACAACCATGTCCTGCAGAGCGATGGCTTGGATGTTGTAGCAGCATCGGTGTATGTAGGCTGACCCCATGTCTGGTTGATGAATGGCAGGTAGCAAGACAGGCGCGGCAATCTCAATCCAAATACGCGCCATGTGACAGAGCGAGATGGAGAGAGTTGCGACTGCCAAAGAGGTTATAGATCTGGCTTATATATGCTGGAAGGGCGAAATGAGTGCAACTCGTGCTGTGAGTGTTCGGCAACATCAAAGTACGCAACATTATCTTGGTACTCTTGCTGAGGAAGCTTGAATGGTGATTGGAGCGCGTCTGCGACAGCTCGAGGACAGAGAGACATCGAAGCCAAACTGGATAAGCAGATGCAAAGAATGGATCGTAGCTACCTGTTGGCAAGAAGAAAGTGTCACAGAGGGATCCACAGCATCGCAACAATCAAGACCAGGCTACACTGGTAGGCAAGATGAGTGGTGAAGGTGGTGAAGGTAGCAGAGCGGCTAACTTAGGGCTAAATCAATCACGAATCAGTGAATAACGCCATTTCAACACGTGATTGGCATCCAGCGAGGGTTTAGCTCTCTCGAGAGCTCATTGACTCGTGACTGGCAAGCGGGGGAGTTCGGTGCAGCTGCTGGCAGCTGGAACTGCGAATGAATTTGACAGCGCGAGGTGACTTCATCGAGGAGCGCAGTGTTGTTCTTGACAATCACGAACCGCTGACAAGCTTCTTGGCAGTAGTCTTCTGTCCCCACAACGCCGCTTTATTATTAATAATATCAACAAAACAAAGAGGAGAAGATCAACGTGTATTCGGAAATCGATTCGTGATTTCGATTCGGACGTGCTAAACCAGCAGCTAAGCCTTTTTTATTTCTATATCTAAATATTAATACTTTGTATTGAATCGTGTCTCGATGATGAATACAGTATCGTCTTTCACCTTTAAAAAGACGATGTAACAGTAATAGATACTGCACGTGGCTATTGGACGTGGAACACCCACTCGTGACTCATGGAACACGGGACACGGACTCAAAGTGGAGGCTGCAGCTGGCTCCAAAGGCGACGCGCCTCACGATCGGTGCGACACGCCCAACATAGGTAAGCATGCATCTGAACTGGGCCTGAACCCAATTCAATCGTCCCACCGCCGCACTACCACACGTGTGTGTCGCCATCCATCCTCAACATTGCTTTGCTCTAAGATTCAAGATCCTGGAGTCGTTCTCACGGATTGGGAGGGAAGACCGCCAATTAGAGTCTCAACACAAACGACGAGGCGATGAGACAGGGCAGAGCGGTCGTGAATCGAGGCATGTATCGCGACGGCGTACCAGGGTTATGCAGGGTGTTGCTGCGCTGCGAGCCCGTCAATCGTACCCTGAACTAGGCGCTACTGCACTCGTGACCCTCGAATCCTAGTCGACCGGACTTCCACTTGCTCTTGCTCTTTTCCTGATTTTCCTCCCTCAGCTGCCGTGTGTCGATCTCAGCCTTGACCCTCGCTTAACTTCAAACTCCCCTCTTCTGGGACACAGCGACAACCGAGTGAGGCTCGGCTCTCGTTGCCTCAGACCTTGCTAACTTACAGTCTCCTTTTACCAAAAGTCTCTCTCTGGCGTTGTATGTAAACAAGCAACTGCTGCTGTGCGGTAGATTTGCATGATACACCAAGCGTCGTTGGCACAAGCTTACGCAAGTTGTCCAACAGAGGTGCGCCTTGGATCTTGAACCTGAGTATGTTTCTTTGTCTAGTACCAGCCCCGCCCGGTCCCACGTTCCGTATTCGTGATTCCTGAATGTCAGATCCGAGCTTGCCCTTCCTAAACAGGAGCATCCGCGGAAGTTACCTGTCAAGTGCCTTTCGTTGAGATCGCCTGATCTTCCTCCTTCACCGTCCATTCGCCGTTCGCTTCAGACTCCTTGTCCTTTCCCCTGCTTTGCTAGTGCTAACTGTTACCTGTTCTCGTTCAACTCGGCTGTCGGGCTTGCCCCTTGACGGACTCATCGTCCGTGCGTTCGTGACCTTGCACTCGTTTGCGAGATGAGAGTTTCAAGTGTGTGCGTTTGCTTGCTCGCTCATCCGCGGCAATCTCGGTCCTTGAACCTTTGGACTACCTAATCTTGCGTCTACCAATCGTTCCACATCCAGGTTGGCCCTGTTCACCTTGACCAATGAGCTCAACTCACTTATCCTCTTCTGTTTCTCATCTTTCATCGTCATCCTTTCCCATCTGAGTAGAGCTCATCCTCTTTTTCGACTCACCTCGTCGCTTCTTTCTGAAACATAAGCCACCTCAACGTGGTCCCACTTCTAGACCTCTCACCCATCGCGGTCAAGCTGAAACTCTGTCTGGAACCGTCTGAAAGATCATCAATACACGAGCATCTTGCAGCCTAAACGTTGCCATCGCTCCGCTTATACGAGAATCATGACCGGACTCTTCCCATCCATTCCGATCCCGCAGATGCTTCTTGCACCTCTTGCAAGACCCACTGCGGCCATTGCTCGCTCTTCAGTTCTCGCTCTCTTTTCCAAGCTCACCGTCGGACAGCTCGAAGTTCGTTTGCTCGATGGCACGGTACACCGCTTTGGCGACCCGACACTCGTTAAGAGCAAGCAGCACAACCATCAAGAAGCCAAGTCCAAATGCGCATTCTCGGGATCCATCACCGGTACCGCTGGTTCTGCAAGCGCCCCGCACGCCATTCTTATCGTCAAGTGCGACACGTTCTGGACACGAATGTTCTTCGGTGCCGATCTAGGCTTTGCCGAAGCCTACATGATTGGCGATGTCGACACACCCGATCTGGGCGCCGTCTTCGACCTCTTCATTCTGAACCGTGCCAGTCTCAGCAATCTCGAAAGCATCTCGGTTGCCAGTACGCTGATTTCGTCTGCGCAGGGATTGCTTAACAAACGGTACGCAAACACAAAAGTCGGCAGCTTGCGCAACATCGGTGCGCACTACGACATCAGCAACACCATGTACAAGGCGTTTTTGAGCAGGGACATGACCTACTCGTGCGCGGTCTTTGATACGCTGGATGCCGATGTATCGGGTCCACTGCTGGATAGGTTGAACCAGCAGACGCGGGCAGTGTTGGGTACGGCCACGAATGGGCACGCATCGAACGCGGCAGGTGTGTTTGAGCCGCTCAGATTCGCCGCTGTTACGAGCCGCGATGACGGGGTGGAGAGCACCACTAGCGCAGGTGCAGGCGTCGCGTCGGGTGATTTGCCAACACCACCATCTGAGTCTGAGGCTGCCGCTACCGGTGCTGGCGAGTACGACGAGTTGGAAGAGGCGCAACAGAACAAGTTGCGGCTCATCATCAAACGAGCCAACATTCGACGTGGTGATCGCGTGCTAGAAATCGGCACAGGATGGGGATCATTCGCCATGGAAGCGGTTCGCATGACCGGTTGTACCGTTGATAGCGTCACGCTATCGGTCGAGCAGAAAGCTCTCGCCGAACAGCGCATCGCCGCCGCAGGAATGCAAGCAAACATCAAAGTGCATCTCATGGACTACCGCGACTTTCCTTCTAGCTGGACTGACCGCTTCGACCGCGTCTGCTCGATCGAAATGCTCGAAGCGGTAGGCATCGAGTTTCTCCCAACCTACTTTGGCTGTGTGGACCGCGTCCTCAAGCGTCAAGGTGGTGTCGCTGTCTTCCAATGCATCACCATGCCTGAATCTCGCGCTCAAGCTTACTACAAGGGCGTGGATTTCATTCGAAAGTGGATCTTTCCCGGTGGCGTCTTGCCCTCGGTCACCTCGCTCGTCAACGGCGCTACCGACGGAAGCAACGGCAACCTTGTGCTCGACACGCTCGTCTCGATCGGCCCTCACTACGCCAGGACCTTACGCGAATGGAAGCTCAGATTCCAGGCCAATTTTGATCCCATCATCCGTCCCGCTCTACTCCGTGACCACGACGAGATCAGCCGCTTACCCGCCGAGGCACGTCAGAAAGAGGTCGATGTGTTTAGAAGGAAGTGGATCTACTACTTTGTCTACTGCGAAGTGGGTTTCACCCACCGCGTCATCAACGATCACATTCTCGCCTTCACTCGCGAAAACAACACCACCCTTCCCGTGTGCTCCGGGTGAGGTAGGCGAAAACCCTTCTATATTCAGAATCGAAATGGCTTCTTTTGACCATTCACGATTCTCCGTCTCATGCTCTTTCATATTTGCATAATTCCCGTAGAGAAATTCCGCTTCAGATCGCTTGCAGCATCGGTAGAAAGAGTGTACAAAGCAAGTTGCATCTTATATTATAGAAACCCTGAATATATGTAAAGAGTGTTGAATGGGCAACCGGGATAGCGTCGGCACCGTGACCGACCTAAACTCAACGGTGGTGGCTGAAAGCACAAGTACAAGATTAGTCGAATATACACGTTGAAGGTCAGAAAGAATTCCGATGGTGAAGTTGGTGTCATATCGTCGGGCCTGACGAGGCTGGCCGTCAGCACTTTCATATCGGAGCGCTGTCGAGTCACAGCGAACATCGGAATGGAGTGATCACCAACTCAAGACAAGTACGGCCTGAATGGCAGCGACGAGTGCGAGTCAGCGCCGAACGAGGCATGACTGCCTCCGGCGCCAAGCTCACCTCTGGAACTGGCGATCTCAGCTTTGCTCGGCCGACCTCTTTTATTCCTCTGTTTCTGCTCGGGTGATCCAACTGCCATGGCTCTCGGTGGTAGGGGTGCCTTGCTCGCTTCGCCGCCACCGAGATTAGCTTCGGCTTGGTGGACAGGCAAGCCAGGGTGCACGCGGCGAGTCTCGTAGGCGGGCTCGAAGGGCGACATGACAGGATCACGAGAGAGCATCAGGGTTCCTGGTCGCCTAAAGTCGTCATGCATGCTAGTCATGGAACGTGGCGACCCCGTTGGAGGGAGCGGGCCCGGCCCAAGATTCGCGCTACGCGGTCCAGCGACAGCCGTACCACTGCCGCCCAAAGCTGTCGAACGTCGGGACCCGCCAGAAGAAAGTCTCTGCTGGCGAAAGAACGAACCTTGAGGAGGCTCGTAGCGTCCTTCGAGATTGTCGTGCCACTCATTCGAGTGGCTTCGAAAATCGCGAACAGACTGCACGTCACTGTGCCAAGATCCTGGCCTGCGATGAGGCGGCTCGTTCGCGTGCGAGGGTCGTCGTTCGGTGAGCAGCGGTCGATCTCGGTAAGCAGCCGGAGCATGCGCTTCGGGCTCCCAGCGACCAGATCCAAATCCGGCGGCCGAAACGGCACCTATACCTGGATTGTTGCCTGGAATCGGTGCAGCAGGCGCTGTAAGTCCCTCGGTCGGGGGCGGCCCAGCCCCACCTTGATCCGTCAAGCGTCGCGGGTCGTTGCGGGGATCTTGACTCGACGACATGGGCCTAGCACCGCTGAAGTAATCGGCAGGAGCCATGCTGCCACCTATGTCGCCTTCCAAACTTAGAGGTCCGTGTCGAAGAGGCTGGGCAGACTTGACTGGCTCCCTCCTAAAAGTAGAGATCAGTCTCGAACTCAAGTCGACGCCCGCCATCCCTGCGTCGCCTTTGTGAGGCCCAGCCGATAGTGTCGTCATGTCCGAAGGATCGTGAGACAACAGGTGTCTGATCCAAAGGTCTTGGTTGCGTATGCGATCCTCCATCTCCTTGATACGCCCAAACAAGTCCTGATTCTGCAAGAAGAGCTCGCGTGTTTGTTCGGCAAGATCATTGCGCACCGATGGCATGATACTCGACAAGATCTCATCGCGAAGATGGGTGCGCAGGATGTCAAACAGCCCTGGCGCGAGGACGGCAAGCCCATTGCGACCCACTTGGGCAATGTTGGATTTCTTGGTCGCTGAGCTGGACGGAGCACCCTCTGTCGTGTCTTGATATTTCTCTGCCCTCTTCTTCGAAGCGACTGATAGCGCACCTGCATCGGTATCCGCCGTTGCATTGTCGGGATTGGCCTCGACGTTGTCAGTGTCGTCGTTGTCGTCTTCATCGCCTTGCGCATCGTCCGAGTCTCGGTCAGTCATGGAATATGTGGCGCTGCGTCGGCTACCACTATCACGGTGCTGATCGTCTGATTGGCTTCCTGCTGCATCCATACTGGCTAACAGATTTGCTGACCTTTGTGAGAGCTCGTGAGCTATCGAACGCGCCTTGGATTGGGCATCGGGACCGTAAACACCGTTGAAAATCTTGCCGTACTCATCCATGAGGGGCTTTTTGGCGAGTCGAACAGGAACCTGGCGGCGTGCACAATATTGCTCCCAGTCACCGTAGAGCGCGTCAACGCTCTGGCGCATTGTCTCGGCCGTCATAGGCTCCGGATGATGCTTGTAGATCAAGTCGAGGAAGGTGTCAATCTCGTCTGGAGACAGCACGCGCGCTGAAGCCATGCTAGGCTCCACGTCGTCTCGGCGATGGCCTGGATCAGCTTGGATCTGAGCGCGTGGCGAAGAAGCTCCGCTAAGGGGGTTTACCATATGCGACCCTTCGGTATTCTGTACAGACGCATGACGATAACGGGAAAAGTCGTGGGAAATAAATGTCAACAATGCCGACGGAATGGCTGGGACAAGAATCTCTAAAGTAACGAGGTGATGCATGGTCTTACCTTTGCGTTCGGAGAAAAGCCCGCAGCAGCTCGTTTGGAGCGTTTAGGACTCGAAGAAAATGCTGCCACATGTCCATTTTTGCGCTTCGCCGAAAGAGCACGATTTAGACGAGAATTGCCATCACGCTCGAGATGCGGCGAGATTTCATCGCTTAGTTCGTCCTCCTCTGCAGAAACATGATCGGCAGTTGAGCTGGTGTATGTTTTGGGTGAGTCTCCTGGCCTCTTTAGAGGCGATCTGGGCGAAGATGTTCCCGGAACAGCCATGTGTTTTGAGGCGGATGCTGGGGGACTCTCACGATTAGACCATAAATTCGAGGTGGAGGCATGCTCCAAGTGCCCTTGTTGCAACCTGCTGACCTCGCGGAAGGTCCTAGCAGGCATGTCAGACATTGCTGTCAGCAAGCAAGTGAATCACGAAACTGTTGCTTGACCGACAATGTCCGGATGTCACTTTAAAAACGGATACCGCTGTCGTGTGGGGATGATTGAAAAGATTAGCGAGAAGCCGAGGGGGTCAAAGAGTCCGATCAGGCTATCGACCGGTGTCCGAGGAATTTGAGACTGAATCTGGCCCTAGATCGGCTACGGCAGCTGTTGATAGAGGCGGACGGACGTATGAGCTCCAAAAGCCGAGAAAGCGTGGTCGAAATGGAAATGAATTAGCCAGAAGAAACAAGGGGAGAAGGGCGCTTGGCGACGGGACCGATCGCTGGAGCGATCCACGATGAGAGTTTGACGTCAAAGAGAAGGAGGCCAAACGGGGTAAGAAGGATTGCAAGGCAGAATCAAGATGAAAGAACCAGGGATACGAAACGGAACGGAAGAGAGGGAGCGTCGAAAGGGGAAGGGGGAGAAACGACAACGGAAAAGGAGAAAAAGTAAGAAGGGGAAGGGGGGGGAAGAAGGGATAAGAGACAAGACGAGAACGAGCATGCAAAAAGGGCCCAGTGCAATCCTTGACTTCCTCTTGTATAAAAGGATGTAGCGCACGAGCGTCTGCCGAAAGTGTGGAGTAGCTCGAGGATCTGGGTGGTGCAGGGCGGAAGAGCGGCCAGAGAGGAGTACAGCTGGCCCGACGAATGAAGCGGTTAGCCTGACGTTTCAGCTGCAGGACGGAGGGACAGGTAATGAAATGATGCAAAACGACGCCTTGCAGGAGAGCTCCTTTGTTCCTTGAAGCGTAAAGGGTTGTTGTCAGGTGCAATGAAGCTAACCTTCGGCAGACTCGATAAAAGTACGTGGGAGACCTATGATAAACTTCGGGACCAAGGAAGGAGCTGCAGATGGGACGTCAATGAAATCTGACGTCGGAATGCAGTACTCGCGGCTGAATCAAGTGGGCGATGCAGCCAAATAAAGAAGGCGCAATGACGGCGGATGCCGAGTTTGGCGAAAAGTATTGACTGCCGTAGCCTGATGAAGGACAACGTTGGCGGCGCCGAGTTGCAGGTGGGTGCTGGAGACGAGCTTGTTTGTGCTGCAGACTGATGAGTTTGATACGAAGGCGGGAGGGCGTCCAGTGGCTTTGAGATGGAGAGTGGGGTGATGTACGAGTCCTGGCGGATAAGACGGGTACAAAGTGGGCGCGAGTGAAGCTCGAGCGCTGAGGGAGTACGGGCTTGGGATCGTCGACTTGTCAGGAACACGTGAGCATAGGGAAACCGACAAAACGGGTACACGATCTAGGCAACAGGATCCAGCGGTACTAAAAAGAGTGAGTTGTTGAGATCCGACTGGACGGTGCTACTGGCTGGGAGCTGCAGCGCGACAAGGTGAGGTGAGGACAGATTTGGCGGGATCGAGATGAATCTGCGAGTTAGGAGAGACTGAGTTGGATTTCGCCTTGAAGTGATCAGAACCAACGCAAAGCAACGATGCTCGACGCAGGCAAGGGTAGGGTGCAGCACAGATAGTGAACGAGATGGTAGTAAGGGCGACAAACTCTAGGGCTTTCGAAAGTGAGAGAGCATGTGTCAGATCGTGTCGGTGAAGAAATAAGTCAAGGTGAGGGGCCAACAGATCGCGATGGGGCCAATAGACGTCGAGAGGCGGCGGAGGCGATGCTGCTGTCTGCGCTTATTGCGCTTGTTCGAGACCAACGTGGGCTGGAAAGGCATGCACGATTGAGCAGGTGGTGAATAGCATCAATGTCGCGACCAACAAGCAGGCAGGGACGAGAATCAGGGAGAGCCATGAAAGCACTGTCGCATGTGGCACGGTGGATGACCGTCGGAGCGGGAGCGTGGAGGTGCGGAGGCACCAACACGCGGAGGAGGAGGGAATTTGAACTTGGATGCGATGGTGGTGGCGCTGACGGCGGGATCCGAGGCGACGGACGAAGCCAAAGCCACGCCAAACCGAAGTCAAAGGTGGTACCCAATCGTGAATCACACAGCATACCCACAGCCAGAGGCTCATGTCCATCGTGGTACGTTTTGATCAACCAGCTAAGGAACTAAGCGAGCAAGCTGGAAGGGAGGCTGAATTCTGATCTGGGTGGGGAAGCTTCGAAAAGGTCAGGAGGCTGAACGGCGGATTCGACGTGTCTGCAGTGCATCGGAGGATTGCAGGACATGTAGAAAACGAGATCTTGGAAACAAAGCGAGACCGACATGCACTGTTGCATCGACGAGGTGAACAAGAAGTACAAGGAAGTTATACTGTATACAAGACAGCTTGGGCACGCGTAAGCGGTCAGGATAGCAAACCAAAACAGATGAGTGCGCTAACCGAACACCACCCAGGAAGAAACCCAAAAGGCACCAACAGGGTCGGAAGGTGAACTGCACAAACACGACAAAACAGGCGATACGTAGCCGAACGTGGTGGTTGCCAAGCCCTTTGCACCCAGACAACCGGATTGACCAGTCACTGTGGATCAGTCACTGTTTCTGTTGTCTCTTCATTCGTTCATATCGAGCTTTGTTGGGCGAAACCAAGCCACGTTTATGAGCATCAAATGCAAGCACTGAACCGACGAAGGAAGGACTGTCTGTCCCACAGTAATCCATCCCAGCCAAAGATGGCCAAGAAGGACAGGAACCTTGCATTATTGTCGCTAGAACTGTCGCCCGAGCACAGCTCAACATGACCATTATGAATATGCACACAGCATTACAACCTCAACTGAATCCCGGGTGTGGCGTCTACGCAACCTGAAAGGCACTCTCTCAAATGGCGTAAAGCAAGCAGAACGCCAACGGCATGCGGAGCATCCAGTGGCCCTTGTGATTAAGAAAAATGAATTAACGCTCCATCTGTCGACGGGGTTTCTTTCAATTTTCTTTTCAACTCGGACAAGCAAGTCACAGGTTTTGGCTGCACTTCTTACCTGGCCGCGGACATTCACGATTCTTAATAAATACAGTGGTACTCCAGCTAAGCTACCGGTATGCACGCCGCTTGTTTATCTGCTGTCCATCTGCAAGGCTGTCATTCACGATTGTATGTACAAGGCGTTGCTGAGAATCAGTAGAAATCACATAGCGACGTTAATTAGCTGGGCTTCAATCGTCTTGTTTTTCCGCCGACTTGAACGAATCACGAATCTGAGCTGGAACTTGTCCTTGGTTTGGTCTCACGCCTCTTTCGATTTAGGAATGAAAACCTGATCGTCCTGGACCTTCTCTCCTCAATGTACGATACGCTTAGCGGACAGGTTTGATCAATTTCGTCGATTCGGATCACGGCCACATTTAGTGGTACGCGAACGGTGTGGAATCCCGAAAGTCAGCAAGCAATCACGATCTTGATGAGAACGGACATTGGCGCCGTCATTTCGCGATTCGTCCAAAGAGGGTCAGAAGGTTTCCTTGCACTTGCAGCTCTGGCACTCTCTAGCCAACTATCAATCTGTCCATCATAGCCGCGCTACCTTGGGTTGCCAGAACTCGGTGTTGGTCTCTGGGCCCGAGACAGAGGCTTTTTTCATATCAACTCGTTCGCTTAGTACCGGCAGCCCAAGGGACGACAGCCAAGCTGGCTGACAGATGTGGTCACTCCGCTACTTTCTGTTTTGCGTGCGTGTTGTGGACGTTCCAGTTGACAGCTAGCGTGCTTCGGAACGTGACTCGTGACTGAGATCCGACCAAATGGACGGCGTAAATCCAGTTCTGTTCTTTGTATATTGTTCATGATTTTTTTTTTGCATGCCAACCAATCACAGTGAGCGAGGCTGAGCGAGGTACAAGAAGCGGCAGTGAGGAGTGTCGTAGGCATAGCCCACCTTCTACGAGCAGCGGCACGTCAAAATCCCCCTTGTCATTTCAGCATAATTGGCTCGGCTGTTCCGTCGCTAGTTCTGAACCGAGACAGACCAGCAGATGGCCTCCACGCGTTTCGAGAAGCAGATTCAAGCACGCTTTCCTGCAGCTGTAGAAGCAGGTGACTCTATCGACAGTAGAGTCGTGAGTATAGTACTTGCCTTCTCCCTCTGTTTCTCCCCTCTCTCTACTATGGTGCGACCACTTTGATCAACTGATCGGGTACAATCACGAATTATGTTTCGTACTCCAGTCAAGTCAATTCTGACGTTCTACTGTCATTGATGCCCATCTTTCTTGGCCACAGTAGCTCCTTCTCGTCTTAGCACGGAGAGATCACGGATGACATTGCTGGTAACGTAAGCCGAAGCTTGCCCTCATCTTGATATTCCATGCGAGGTTTGGAACACGGAATTAGGTGAAGCACCAACCCAAGTTTCAACCAGTAGGTAGCGTGTCTTTGTGGAGCCCTCACGTTCGGCTGCGATTCGGCGAGCGATGATTGCCTTAGCCTGCAGCGGAATCGTCACCTGTGAGGTTCCAACAATGGCAAGCTGCAATCGAGACAGAAAGACTGTGTTCATGCAACTCGGGTCGTTTCTTTGGACTGGGTCTCGGTGTACACCAGGCGCGCTGCGGCAGCAGACCTTTTTTGGTGGTCGAGAGACTACGCATGGGGTGACCAACAGTGTAAAGAGCACTGTTTGAAGTCAGGTTGCCGTCGGAGCCGAATCGCTATTCGCCCCGTGACCTGTAATGCTCGCCAGCCTAATCGCCACGCGACTTGTTTGGCAATGAATCAGTCGTGAGTTCTTGGCAAGGCCACACGCCCTTCCTCCACTCATAGTCCCATCGTAATCACGAATGCAGGCGCATCCTGCACTGACACTGTTACATAAATAGGACGAGCGGTTCGTCTTTCTTTGCATCATTCTTGATGATCAGATGCCACAACAATCACAAACACCCCAAGGCGCAACACACGGATCAAACCTGCCTTGTTTTCTGAAGCTTTGCGAGCTCTCGTGACCGCTCACTAAACTTTTGGCGAGACACTCGAGTGCCATTTTTCCGGAAGTGGATCTCACCCCGCGACAGAAGCAAAGCTGTGAGCGCGCGACCTGTCAGTCATTCTGTGAATCTTGCAGCGGAACTCAGCTTCGTGCTGCTCTCTTGACGCCGCGTAGACTTGATGGCGTGGGTAAGTTGTCGGCACCCCCATAGGCGAGTTCAAAACATCTTGCCCGCAGGCACATCCTTCAGACCCCCTGTTACGCGAGTTCGTGCGTGTAGTTTGAAGCAGAAAAACTTGCTTGCCCGAGAACCGAATGACCCAGCTTCGGCAGCGAGGAAGGCCAGGATTGGATGATTGTTATTCTCGACCCGCTCGCTCGACTTGTCAAACAGATGAACAAACAATTAACAAACCAACAAACAGACACCCAAGCAAGGCACGAGGAAGAAAGGAAGCGAGCGCCCCGAACAATCTCATCCCAGAACTTCAGAACTCCCTCGCTCAATTGGTAGCGTAACCGCTCGAGCCTGCTCATCTTGGGTGAACGGGTCGGCGAGTCAAAGGCCGCACTTCCTTTGCAAGAGCGGCATCCGCCCAACCGCCGAAGCGTGGGTCTTCAAACAATCCCTTACGCCTGGTCCCCTATCTTCTTCTTTAGGGGCGCAAGGATGCAGAAGCGGAAGCCGCTTCTTTCACGCGCCCTCGTTCTTCCCCTTGCGTGTTTCGCAGTACTCATAGAAACTAACACGGGTCATCCATTTGACATTCATTGAAACAACACGTGCAATCACATACAGTATTTCTGCAGAACCAGATCTGGACGAGGTGATAGTAAGTTCCGACGTAAGTTAATTGCACCCCAGGTTCCGGGCTTTACCATTCACGATTGTTAAAAGTCACTTAAGCCCGATTTCATCCTGGTATCAATTGCACGCCAACGCCAAAGTCAGCACCAATCAGACGTCGCTCCAAGCAACAGTACGTTGTCGCGGTGCTCCATCGGTGAGCGCAAGGATCCTGAAAAGGCTCGCTTGCGTACCTGCTTCATGTTGGCCATCTGTTTCTGCCTCCGCAGTCGAGTCGGAAAATTACGTTGGCTACTTACTCACAACTACATTGTACAGTACAGTGCTGGTTCAAAGGGTTCGTGATTGCACTATTAATATATTGCGAGGCGAGAATTCTGATTCTTGATTCTTGATTACGAATCCAATCACGGTCGTGACTCGTCCGCGGTTGCACGTCGGAGACTCAATCACGGACTTGCCGCTTCAGTCTCTTTTTTTCTCTGATCCTCTTGTGAAACACTGAGTCTTGAACCGAACCACGGCCGGAGCCAGGCATCGTTTTCGCGCACATCCTTGCAAGACGTTCCCCTCCAAGCTTCCCTACATCCGTGATTGGCGCGCGGATCGCTCCCACTTTCCTTCGGTGATCTTTTTGAAAGCGCTTGCCGAACAGCGAAGCAATCAATCTGCCGGCGCGACGCCCAACGCCAATGGTCGCTTTGCTGTAACGTATATAATAAAGTGGCCTGATTCGAACACACAATCGTGAATGCATCTGATTCCAAGGCAAAGACCCAGATTCTGATTAGCGCCGGTTTCCGCTTCGAAAACCTAATCGTGAATCACGCTCAACGCTCGCTTGACCTGTACAGTACTTGGCGCCTCGCCAACCGCGTGGCAGAGATTTGCGGCCATGAAGGTACACACTCTCCGCATTGTAATTGAGTTCCTGCTTCGCCAGCTCGTTGCGTAGGCGGCCAAACTAGCCGTTCAAACGCCGTAATGTGTTCTTGAAAAGCCGAAATCCGTCGAAAGCGTGGCAAGTTGTTTTTGATGCGAAATGACCTTGAGATCAGGAATGCAAACGCAATTCGTGATTGTCTGATTCGCGATGCTCTGGATCACTGTGGCCATATCGACCAACTTTGTCCCTGTACAGAACTGTAGAAACCCTGGCAAAGACTTCATACTCATCCAAGCAGTCAGATCAGGCGGTCGAAAGCATGCTGGAATGCTCGCTCCAAGGATGTCTTCAAAGATTCAGTGAATCACGAATCGAACCTGGTGACGTTCTATCCTTCCACGGTCTGCTAACCTAGCGGATCGTTGATCCGTGATCCACGATCAAAAATTCAATCTGTTAGATGTCGAAGTACAACACAACGTAGGAAAAAGAAAATTCAGCGCACGGTGCAGCTGCCAAGCTGCGCATTTCCTCCACTTGCTGAGGTTTCACCTTCTCGTCATACACATCGCCATTTGCCTTGTTAGCTCAGTGCTTGCTTGTAAGCTATCGAGGTAGTGATTGTACAAAATCCGACACTAGCCAAACCTCGCTCAGACCATCCAGACCTAGCCGAGCTAACGGAAAAGACGTGGCAGCGCAGCCGTAATCATGGCGGCTTCATTGGAGTCCTTCGCAGCCCAATTGGAGCATGCAGCAACGCAGCCGAACAGTTCTCGCTTGGCTTTCTACGAATCTCTCATCTCCGATCTTCTGCAACAAGCATCAAACAAGCTCAATCGCAACGACCTGCTTGAAGCTACATCGGCGTATCTGCGTCATGCGGTCTTTAGCGAGCAGAATTCTACCGGCGGTGGGTTGGTCATCGGCAGACAAGCACTCACTGCACTCGAGCATCATGCAGGACGGATAGCAGAGCAATACGAGACGCAGCGCCGGGACAAGGAAATAATGCAAGACGACCAAGACGAAAGTGTACCTGCAATTGCAGATAGGGACACACGCCGACAATTGCTCGAGAACGCGTTGGAGCAGCTGCAACCTCGAGTCCTCAGCTTTGAGGAACAGGCGTCGAACCTTCGAATGCAGCTGGCAAGTTTGCTTGAGGCAGAAGAGGACTGGAACGAAGCGGCGCGTGTTCTATTGGCTATTCCTCTAGACTCGGGTCACCGCAACATCTCGGACCATTTAAAGCTCTCAATTTACGTGCGCATAGTACGTCTCTTGCTCGAGGGTGATGATCCAGTTGCAGCAGATATGTACCTTAAGCGCGCAAGCATGATCATTCACAACGTGCCCGGTGCACTTCCCTCGCAGTACCAACAGCAGCAGCAGCAGCAATTGCAGGAAGAGCAGCACGTAGCTGCCTCGACGACTGCAGGACATGGAGATGATGCACACGAGGCATCGGCAGCAAGCGGCTCGAAATTCAAGCTCGAGGATCCCAAGGTGCTGGGCCTACAGTATCGCCTTTCACAAGCACGTATCTACGACTCGCAACGACGATTCGCAGAAGCAGCGATCCGATATCACGAGCTGAGTTACGTGGCCGAGATCGACGAGGACGACCGTGCCATGATGCTGTCGGCTGCTGTGACAGCGGCGATTCTATCGCCAGCTGGGCCCCAGAGAGCGAGGACGCTGGCCATGTTGATGCGCGACGAACGTACACCATCGCTGCCCCAATACACGATTCTCTCCAAGGTGTTTCTGGATCGTGTTATTCGTCCAGACGAGATTGCGAGCTTTGAGAAGCTGCTCTCTCCGCATCAGATTGCCAAGCTTGCACCGTCATCTGCTCCAGGTGCAACAAGCACCTCGTCGACAACGATGGCCGCAGGGAAAGGCAGCAAATCGGTACGTCATGCACCATCGACAGTGTTGGACAGGGCCATGATCGAACACAACGTGTTGAGTGCATCGAGGCTGTACGACAACATTACACTGGCAGGATTGGGGGCTTTGGTAGACCTGAGCCCTGCAGGAGCGGAGGACATTGCGCGAAAGATGATTATGCAGGGTCGACTAAAAGGCTGGATAGACCAGGTTGGAGATGCAAACACGCAAGGTGGCGATGGAGTGCTCTTCTTCGTTGATCAGTATCGACGTGGTGAAGGAGAGACGACGGCTGGCGGCTTGGAGGCTACCAAAGTCGACAGCAGCGGCGGTGACGGTAGCGGTGGTGGACGAGGCGCAGCGGAAGGCGATGTCGATGGCGGCGCATGTGCAGGCGACGTTGACACCAAATGGACCCGCCGGTGGGATCAACAGATCGCTCAGGTGACCGGTGCCTTGGAGGATGTCTGTCAGAGAATCAATCAGATCTCTACAGCTTGGGCGTCGGGAACGACCGCAGGCGTTGCTGCTTGAGCCCCTCGAGCTTGGCCTGCAATGCAATGCAATGCACCGCATCGCCTCTCTTTGTTCTTCGATTGCGGCTTTAGCTCAAATGATGTCTGTACCACAGTGAGCAAGATATGGGCTTGCAATTCAAGCAGGGCCCACGTGGTTGAAACTCAAATCCTTGCTGGAGCGAATCACGACATGTGAAGGATGAGAGGGCATGCATGACGAGACAAGGTAGTTAGGTGCGGGGATAGTTGGGAACGAGCAGCCCTGACAAACCATGGTTGGATTGCCAGCGTGCAGCTTCGGTTGTTCTAGGTGCGTAACGGCATCGTGATGCAGACATGTGGATTTCCGAGGACGAGCTGCATATGATCTATAGAATAGATCCTTTGGTCTCGGCAGGACACCGAAGCAGACGCTGGGATCTCTCCCGAACGAACAAGCAGAAACACGCAACACGCACGACGCCAGCTCGAGATGACAAGCGGCTCGTTGACTATTCTTTTGATATCTCTGTCTACAGTTGTCAGTGACACTGACGACTTGTGACTCTGGGTATAACTACACTACAGTATACTTGTGCATCACTTGGCCGCTCACAGACAGCCGAAATAATGAGATGCCCAACCGAACCGAAATCAAAAAGCTTTTTGCTATGCCAAGAAAAATCCCAAATCCCAAATCATAAAAGTCAGAGTGTTCAGTCACAGAGTGCCAAGCAAGTTACAGTCACGAGTCGGAATTTATTATAATTCGTGAGTGGCAGCCAGCAAGTTCAGGGCGGCGGGCGGTGCGCACATGTGTTTGAAGCTGTCCAGGTCGTGAGTGCGTCAGCTGGGAATACTCCTACAGTCACAAGTCGTGAGTGAGTGAGTCTTGACGATTTACCCTGATACTCAAACGTTGCGTGCCGCTTGACCCACTTCTGTATCACCCGCCTTTCACTTTTCTGTGGGACTAGGAAGTGTAAGTTAGTTAATAACTTATGATATTGTACTACATAACCTTACCAAACAGGCTCGGCCAAACAACGATGCAGCCGAGTCGTGAGTCGTGAGTTAGACGCAAAAAGCCGCGAGTCTTTTCGACGCGACAGAAGGCATGTTCTGTGGGACGCCGTCGTTACTGAGCTAAGTTATCTAAAGTTGTTCTGTGCTAACTTTGTTCTGAGCACGCGCACTTCCTCACTGGACCTTCTCCGCATTGTGCATTTCGACTTGCAACGTTCATCACCATTCACGATTGTCAACATCAGGATCACAGCCCCCATCACCACCGCGATTTTCTGCTCGCGACATTAGGCTCGTCAGACGCCGTTCGCTAGTCCAACATTTTTGCCGTCCTTTCCATGAATTGAGCGAGGCTGGCGCCGCCGTCCAACTTCGACCGCGCGTACCAAGCACCATCAGACTCAACGCGCAACCAGGGTACCAAAACAGGCGCATCTCTCTGGCCAACTCGGTTCTCAGGCTTCCCTATGTCGGCATCGGCGGCATTGCGATTCAAGTAGGCCCTTCCGAACAACCGAGCAGCGGTCCTTGGCCAGCATCGCTGACAGTAGCGGCAAGTCGGCCTGCTCATCGATCAACTTGGCAGTGCAATATCCACACCATGTGCTTGTTCTACCTCTTGTTGCTCGCAGTGCTGACGTGCTTCGGTCTGTCGCCAACAGCGTCGGCATTCCCGCTCAACATTACTGTGTCTCAGCAATGCACACCACTCAACGTCACCTGGAGAGCATTCCCAGAAGCATTCCCCTATACCGTCTGGGTTGTCGCCAACCACGGCTTTGTACAGACCTTTCGCATCAACAGCGACTATCAACCCGGCTTGGATCACATTACCTTTCAGTATGTCGTGCCTCCCCCTTCCGCTGGATTCGGTTCGTACACCGTCACTGTGGGTGACTCGAGAGGTGATGGCAACACGACTCAAGCGCTTGGCATCGGCACTCCCAACGGATCGTCGTCCAACTGTCCGGCCTACACGGGCAGCGCCGCCTTCACGTACGCGGCAGATTCGCGCAACGCAACGAGCATGATCCAATGCGGTGCGGTCAATTTTTACAACATCGGCGATCGAGGCACACGACCATTCACCATCAGCTTCATCCCCTTGGGTGGTACGCCCGTGTCTGTCCAGGTACCCGACCGAGCCACGCTTAACATCTCCAACTTCAACTATCTCAGTCTCGTTCCCTTTGAGCAGGGCACCAAGTTCCAGACCGTCTTGGGCGATGCTTCTGGTCCAGGCAGCGGTGGTGCTTCCGAGGTCTTTGACGTCGGACCCTCTACCTTTAACCCCGACTGTCTTTCTTCCAGCTATTCGCTGCCCGATAAGCTGCCCATCGCCCTTCCCATCGCCAACAATGTGGCCACGTTCATGAATCTTCCTGGCGCTATCTCACCGTCGGCTCCGCAGCCCAGCCCCAGACCCAATTCGACGGGCGCGATAGCTGGAGGCGCTATCGGAGGTGCTATTGCGCTCAGTGTAGCCATCGGTTGCTTGATCGCCTATCTTGTCTACCGAAAGAGACAAAGGAAGAAGCGCGATTTGGCCCGCAGTGAAGAGGTGCACTTTGTCGATCTAGATGGTGACGACGACGATAGTTGGGCTGCAGCAGCTCGACCCAATCGCGACGCAAGCCGGAATGGCAATAGCCAAACAGAAGACGGTCGTTCCGCGCGTCTTTCGTACGCTGTATCGCCCTTTGTTTATGAAGCGAGACACCGCACCAACCCGTCGTCTGATGGACGATACGGTCAGAGTCTCGAGATGACTTCGCCCGTTTCTACCAACAACAGCTACGGCGAGCTTCTGAGCGCTGCAGGTATTGCACGAGCTACCTCGAATGATGATTATCCTCCGCGTGCAGGCAACGTTTCGATGCACTCGCAGCATTCAAGTCAAGATCCTTTCACATCACGCAGCGAGGTTTATCCTTCCATCACGCGAGGAGCAAGTTTGCATTCTGCAGCACCTGAAGCAACTACGTCAAACAAAGCACGCGTAGCAGCAGTACAGGCGAGGCGAGATAATCGAGCACCGCGCCTGGTTGTGCAACATACCGACGGAGGATCCTTACCACAACCTTCGAGTGATACGGAAGATGAAGACGTGGTGGATGAACTTCCACCAGAGTACGGCGGTTGGCTGCAGAACAACGGTGCGAGTGGAGCAGGCAGTCATAGCGGTACGACGAATGATGTACAAGGAACCCCATCCAACGGTGGCCCATATGGAGCGAGGAATGCACCAATAGCCGGCACGGCATCCGCACAAGCACACCAGGGTGCTGCAGAATACGACACCCATGGTACATTCTAATAGCCGCTGTAAATCAACTTTGCTTTGTCTCAAGTGACGACTTTGTTTTGAAACATTATCGAGAGATGTGTTGTCCCTCCTTTCATCCACAGACACTGGCAACTTTCTACGGTTCCCTTTCTTTCGTCGTGAACCGATCCAAGCAATATACTGTGAGATGCAATCCTTTGACCATCGCCTGGAGGCTCGATACAAAATTCGAGGCTTTTGTTATTTGTAGTGAGGCGTGGAATGAACAATCGAGAATATCTGCCACGGAGGCAAAACGAGGCATTTGGGCGAGGTTGATCACTGTCGGAAGTCGTACACCTGGTTGTCGTAGCACATGGAGCGGCGCAAATCATCAGTGAATTGCTGCCACAGAATGTTTTCTTGATCTTATTGATCGTGTTTGAACATACCTTTTTTCCATAGTACGCAAGCGCAAGAGCCGAGGTGAGCGTCAAACCCATCGGCACCGGTCCCTTGCGGAATCTAGGAGCCGAGCTACCCATCAGCAGGGCACTAGCTCCTGTTGCGATTTCGTAACCGTAGTCGCCTCCGTTCTTGATGCGAGTAGCAGCGAGAGCGTAGAGCGCGCCCACACCTACGCCAGCGACGAGGGAAGGGATGGATCGGGTCTTGGCGAACCCGATCAGGCCGCCGATGGAGCAGAGGCCGGCCATAGTGAATGCGGGGTGTTCCGACATGGTGTCAAAGGAGTTGTAGCCAGGCTCGGATGGGAGGGTCGAGATGGTGATCGTCGAGTATCAAGACGTCGTTGCAAATCAATCGTGACTCACGTTTCACCATTCACAATTGGTCAGAGTCACGAGTCGATCTTGGCCTATGCGCGGACCGCGGCTTCTAACTTAGCGAGACCAAGACCAACGTGGAACTTACCTCACGACTACGATCAGGCTGCTTGGCATATTCGTGATTCACTCTAACACTGGTGTAATGCCAAAAAGGCTCCACGCTTGAGCGTCGTGGCTTGGTCCCAACGCCATTCGTGATTCGTGACTCACGACTCGTGACTTGGAACAAAGCGGCAATCGTGAATCACAATCACGAATCACGAATCACGAATCACGAATCACGAATTGTTTCTGTTTTTCTTCCAAGTCTAGGAACGGTGCGGCGTGCGGCGGTGCCTTTTCGGGAGTGTGTGTCGGATTCTAAACACTCCACGCTTACTTTTTTCTGCAGTCGTGAGTGGTGAGTTGTGAAGTGCACGTTGGGACGACGGCGATGTGAGCTTTTCTTCTCGAAAGTGCCAAATTGGCGAGAGAGCAGCACTGTGTCTTTGTGTGTGTTTCGTTTCGGTCTCCCCGCGCGCGCCCTTCCACGCAATCACGAATCACACACACTCTCTCACGTCTTGTTGAGTTGCAGCAATCTCATTCGCTCAAACACCAACCGGTCCTCTCTGGTGCACCATCCTTTCACCCTTGCTAACTTATCATTATTTGAACTGCATCTGTCGTTAGACACTTGAGTGCAGCTTTTTGCCTTCCTCTTCCTCTTTCTCTTCTTTCTGGTCTTCCATCACTACCGAGAAGCCGATACACAACCATGGCCGAGACCACTGCGACCAACGGCAACGGTGCCGCCCCTATCGTCGCTGCCGAAAAGAAGCACGACCGACCTGCTGGCAACCCTGATGCAGTCGAAATTGCTAAGCTCGCTGGCGGTAAACCTGACGCGGCTGCCAACACTGCCGAGCTCGACAAACTCGCAAAGTCCATCGACAGCGTCCAGAAGGAGCTCAACCAAGTGCGCTCGCTTCTCTCAGGGTCTGGACCCTCGAAGGACAGCCCCGCCGGCATTCGTCGTGCTGAACTGCGCTCGCAGCTTGACGAGCTTCGCAATCAACAAGCTGGCAGCAAGGGTGCTCGTGGTAAGACCTTGGAAGATCTTCGTTCGCTCCAGGAAAACATTGCCAAGAAGATCAAGGATTTGCAACATGCCAAGAGCAAAACGCCGTACAAGTCCACGGCTGACGTCGATTCGAGGATCAAGAGATTGGAAGAGCAGGTCGAATCGGGTTCAATGAAGCTCGTGGAAGAAAAGAAGGCGCTCAGCGAAATCTCGCAGTTGAAGAAGAACAGAAAAGTGGTCGAGAACTTTGACGCGATGCAGGCTAGCATCGATGCAGACCGTGCCAAGGTGGATCAGCTCAAATCCACACTCGACAGCCCCGAAGCGAAAGCGCTCAACAAGAAGTACGACGACATCAAGTCTGAATTGGACGCCATTCAGGCCGAGCAGGACAAGCAAGCTGGCTCACGCGGCAAGCTACTCGATCAACGAACGCAGCTCAGCGCTCAACTCGATGCGCTCTACCAGAGCCGACGTGATCGTCAAGCCGCCTTCCGCGCTGCCAACGACACGTTTTATGCCAAGCTCAACCAGGAGCGCGAACGTCGACTTGCTAAACAGCGTGAGGAACGTGCCGCGCTCGAGGCCGAGAAGAAGAAGGAGCACGCCGCGCAGTTGCGCGAGGAAGCGGCGATGCCAGCGTTTGCCAAGGAGATCGAAGATTGCGATGTCCTGATCAACTACTTTTCCAAAGGTGGTGCCAGTGCTGTTCAGGACAAGAACGGCACTGACCAGCCAGCCAAGTCTGCGGTGGGCGGCAAGGCGCTCAATCTCCGACAGGTCAATTCGGAAGCCATGGTACCCAAGGGCGCGGTGTTGCGTCAGAAGAGCGACCAAGAGGAGACCTACTTTGCAGGAAACGCCAAGAACAGAAAGCCCAGAGGAAGGGGTGGCAAGCGAGGAACTCCGCTCGACCTGAGCGCGGATGCTGATGCTGCTGACGAGAACACAAGCGCTGCTGGCGAGGGAAAACTCAACGTACCTTTGGGGACGCTTTCGGCTCTGCTTGCGCTCAGCATCCCCCCACCTGTCAACGCGGCCGACGTGGCAAGGGTCGTTGAGAACCTCAAGCTCAAGCGTCAGTACTTTGTCTCCAACCAGGCTAGGGTAACAAAGGAGAACATAGACAAGGTCGAAAAGTTGCTCGCGAAGAGCAGCCTTCACGAGGACGATGCGGAGCACAGTCAAAAGGTTGACGAGGTCGAGGCCTAGGCTAGGCTTACAATTTGATTCTGTTTCTGAAGGACGAGAGGCGTCGCTTGAGCCCACGCGCGGTATTGCTCTGTCGTCGTCTCCCATTCACGGTTGGTGTGCGTCTTTGCTTTCAGTCACCTAACGATGACCTCGTTCCTGTACATATCCATTTGCTTCTCACACACAAAAAGAAAGGTATTGGTGACAAGACAGAGCAATTCCTCGTTTCCTTCCTTGTCCGACTTTCACATCTGGGCAACACACGCGGACGGACTGTGCTTTGTGTCTGCAATTGTGTAGGATGTGCTATCGATACGGTACGTTTGTGCGGTACGTTTGTGCGACGCACGGAATGGAAGAGGATAAGAAATTCAGATGGCCTCGAGGATGGCCGTGATCCTTTCAGGCGGCACGTTGAAGTGGCGTTTCTCGGCCAGAAGACCATTGACTTGCTGTTCGACATGGGCGATCTGCGTGTAGCAGAATTGGACGTTCCGATATCCATCGGCAGACCTGGCGTTTGTGAGAACCCTTGACTTGCGCTCTGAAGCGCCGCAAAACTCGTCCGAGTCAGAATTGTTATCATGACCCCACTTCACACGCTTGGTAGTTTTGAGTCCTTCTTTTGACCTGAGGGTGTTGTCGCCAACTTTGCGCAGAGGATGGGTAGATTGTGGCGCTTGTCGCTGGTTGACAGAGGTGGGAGCAGGATCGAGTAGCCGGTGACCTGTTCCTGCACAGCTGCGGCACGTGTCGAGGAGCCCCGTCCCAGCTTGGCAGCGCCGCGATGGTCGTGCAAGGTGATTGGATGCGCTCCCCCGACTTGCCACCCGTCATTGTGTTAAGCGCGGCAACTCCCTAGGATTCGTTGACGGCCACCCAAGCTACAATACTGAGATGTGAACTCTCTCGTCGCACTACGTCGATCCATTCTCTGCTCAACCGTTCGACGTGAGCCGTGCTGAATTCGTGTGCATTCGTCATGGAAATACGTTAGCGTTTCCGCCTTTTGATGCATTCGTACATCGTTGAAGCCCTCGGCTTGTCACGTGTAATAAGAGAAGGTGCGAAGATGTGTGGCTCTACCACACAATTCATTCGTGATTGACATGGCCTGAGCGCAAGAGCACGTGTGGGATATGTTACAATTTCGGTTTGCGCTTTCACAACAAGTTTCTAGCGAAGAGGGAAGGGACAGCAAGAGTCCAGACGTTGTCCTCGCGCTTTGCCCCCTTGCCACTATCGCAAATAGACGGGCTACGTCAACAGGTAGTGGCTGGAGTTGAGCCTTTCTCTGTACTGAGAGCCTGGCAATCAACATCGGCGAGGATTGAGTCTGAAGGAATACCAACGCACGCACGCCAGGGTGAGGGGCGAAACAGCACGCGAGGCCGAAGTGGCCGACGTGGCCAATAGCCGAAAGAACCGAAAGAACCGTGGTAAAGTCCTCAGACTTATGATAATCGTGAATTATCATAACAGCTTGGATGGGTATCACCGATCGGGCTTCTGGAACAGTTGGGGTTGTCAGTACCGCCATTTGTGACTGTGGTCATGCTGAACACAGTTGAATGTTCAACTGCCAATTAACAGGTACAGCTCAAACGCACGAGGAACCCTGGGGTCCTGTCACTGGTCCGCCCCAAATTAGCAGATCTTTCGGCGCCGGATCGGCCGAATCTATCACGAATATGTTGAAACGGAGGGACAACGTGCGTTTTTTTCTTTTTGCTGTGGACCACTAACACGGCGTGACTTTGCGGGCGTGTCAACTCCGCCTTTTGACAGCCGATCAAGACTCTGAGACGTGAAATGCTTGGTGGACAGACTGGTGGCTTTGTCTCGAGCGTGTCTAGCATGTACCGACTACTCAAGACTCGGCGAAACGCAGACTTCCGCCTATGTGTGATGGGGATAGACTCCTGCTCCGTGGAAAGCAATCCCTTTGCGTCGCAGAAGCGGGTGAAACAGGAGCAACAGACTGTAAAGCAAGAGCAACTCGTGACTTGGCGTGGCCAACTCCATGCAACTCACTTTTTAGTCTCGAAACTCGTGACTCTCGAAAAAAAAACATGAGTCGCCAGAAGACCCAGAAAAGGCGCTAATTTGAGACAACGCGGTCTGGCGAAAAAGCAAAAGTCCAAGGTGGCAGTCAGCGAAGCCATTTTCAAGTTGAATGATTTGGTGCGGTCTCTTTTGTGGTACACACCAGCAATCTTTGAGGTAACAGAGTCGGCTGCCTCGGCGACTTTCATCTCCGGTAAGCCGGTGGTGTCGTAAACCCAGCGTTCATCACAATACAATCACACGAGTAGTGGTCTAGTTCATCGCCTGATAGCCCTATCCTTCGATTTTTAAGGCTGCAAAGACACCATGGCCTGAAAGTTCGTCATGACCAGCGACGAGTAGCGAGGACAGTGATCTTGTCATAGTCATTTAGGAAGAGAAGTGCAGCGGAGCTCTTGAAAGCTCAGTCGTCAATTCGATTTGGAGCCCCACAGCGTTGCAAGGTGTGACTGTGGAAATACGAGTCCATACATGATAGTAAAAGAAATTGCAGAGTGAAGAGACTGGATGGTCCGTGGCTATGCCCGCGCGCATGTGACATCAGAAGAGGTGTGCGCCACCGGTTGTCTGCTAGTTCGGACGAGTCTCTGTCACTGAGATGCTACACGAGACCATTGGTTCATCTAAGTTGCGTTGCTCAGCATTGCGACAGGAGAGTGAGGTTGATCGCCATGGCATCAACGCCGGTCATGTTCGAGTCCTCGTGCTTCCAATGAGACAGTTTTGCACGTTCCTGTGACGTACGGATACCTTTTAAGAGTAAGTGTGCAACTGCGTGTGATCTGCTAATCTTTCGTGCAAGCTCCGAATTCATGCTTCCAAGTCGTGAGTTGCCGCGCTATCCGAGACCATCGAAGAAAGAATGCATATTAGCGTGGACATTGCTGATAGCAGTGTCGTTCAGTATGCAGAGCAACACGACTTTGCCACACCATTCGTGATTGCTGCTTTCGACGCCACTCGTGACTTTGTTTTTTCAAGATTATCATGACAAGTGAATCACATGCATTCTACGCTGAGTGCTTATGCATCTAATCCTCAATTTTCGAGAGACTCGTCCGTTCTTGCCTTCTTTGTCCTGTCTACCTTGAGCTTTGTGCAGGAATGATATTGTGACCGAAAGCAGTCCAACAGCTGTGGCGTTGTGTGCTCTGGATTTTGCTGCACAAAGCGTTTTCGCAGGGTGTGCTATTCTCACGGCGACTTTTGCACGGCGAACTGGCCAGCTTCGTGCATTTTCGAATTGAAATCCAGAATTCGCCGCGGGTAACTTACGGAAAAAAGCTTAGTTGCAGGCGATAGACCCCGCGCCCCTCCGCATTCACGATTCTCAAATGTGCAGCTGTTTATCAAATTTTTGGCCAATCACAGACCGGGACAGCTCTTTGACCCTGACTCGATTGACGGCTCATCTGCTTTGTCCTTAGTCCTTTGTCACTTGCCGTTCCCCCCAGGTCCCGACGGGTTCCAGCTGCCATTTGACCTTGGTACATATGCATCGGAATGTCGTTAACAGTACTGCTCTCTTCACACAGGCAACCTTTCAAGCTGCAACTAGCAGTCTAGCCTCTAAAGTCCAGGTTGTCGAGTGATGTTCGCGGGACCGACTGGAGAGGATTGTGTGGCGGAGCACACTGCAGGCAAGCGCGACAGTGTGTGTAGCAGGACAAGGTTCGTACCCGCCAAGTTACTCGGCCTGCAGGAAAGCTTTTGGGATGCTCCCCACGCTACAGGCTAACTGCTGCTGGCGTGAATTTTCAGGCGTGAGGATTGTGTCAAGGCCATACGAAAAGGCTAGGCTGTCCCTTCGTTGCCTACTTCGCGGCACTTGATTTCTCGTTCAAGAGACCGATTGATTGTGTTCGGCTTCTCGGCTACTGGCCATGACTGCTTAGGCCCATGAATACGTGCGCATCTTCCAGAGTCGCTGGGTTGACCGCTCAGCTGTCCAATCGCAAGAGAGTGTGCTCGTGTTTGTTGCCAGCTTTCTGGATTTTCTTGTCAATCTTCGGCCTCTTTCTCCTGAAAATTTCAGCCAAAATGACCCTATTACGGGCCCCCGCGCTTTCTTCGGCGCGGACACTGCATTGAACTGCACCAGCCACCCGCCGCGTGCAAGCCCTCTCGCCAACTTTTTCTTTCGCTGACTGAACTCGGCTGCGTCACCCAAGTCCCTGCCATCTCGTGCTTCCTTGCCAGTCAAGCCTGCTGTCTGGTTGTCGCCACAGTCGTGAGTCTATCCCTGTAACCCGTCCCGCGTCCTTTCGCCCAGCAATTCGCGCCATAAAGAAAATTCTGCGGCTCTTCCGCCCCGCCTCTTGTCTGCCCTTCGGCCTTGGAGCTTGACTCGAAACAACGCCGCTGAATCAACCTGACTGACGTCCTGCAAACTCCTCATAAGGACCACGGATACCTCTCTCCGTCTCCCTCTTCACCAATCCCTCCCTTACCTCTTCGCGAGTCGTCTGTCTCTGTTCGTCTTTTCGTCCAAACACCAGTGGACATACACCTCCTCCTGTCTCTTTAATATCTCGACCTCTTCGTATCACAATGGCTGCTATTAACTCCGCCCTTCGCTCCGGCGCCATTCGCTGTCTGTCCGCTCGCGTCGCGCAGCGTAAGTGTTTGCTCTCCCCCTCCCTTTACCACTCTCACTTGCAACCGGTTTGTGTCCTAGTGACGCACAAAGGCTGAGGGAAACAATGATAGCTGCTTTTTGCGCGGAGAAAGCCACCTTTCTCGTTTCTTGATGGTTGAGGCCCGTCGGAAGCTTCCCGATGAGCCTCGCGATCGAGTTTGCGACCTCTGTGACCTCTACCAGCAATCGTGGCAGAGCTTACTTCTCCCTTCACCCCGCACCCGTACCTCGAACATGCCGAAATCTGACCAATCCTTTTACCCACTCGACTCTACTTCTACAGCCTCGATGCTCTCACGCGTAGCTCGTGCTCCCGCCGCTCGCAACTTCAATGTCTGGGCCCCCACCCGCATGGTTCCCACCAGCACTAACGCTGCCGAGCAGGCCAACCCTGGTCCTCCCCCTCCCGTTGAAAACATTGGTGTTGATGCTGTTCTGCGCGAGAACCCCAATTCGCAGGACAACCACACCACTACCATTTTCCAGGAGTTTTCGCTCGAGGGCAAAACTGCTGTCATCACTGGCGGTAATGGTGGCCTCGGTCTCGAGATGGCGCTTGCCTATGTTGAGGCAGGTGCTCACGTTTACGCCGTTGATCTGCCCAAGGAGCCTTCGGAGGAGTTCAAGATCGTCGCCGACCATTGCCGCATCATGGGCAAGCACCTCAAGTATGTCTCGGCCACCGTCACCGACCACGACGATATCAACGCTTGCATGGACTTTGTCATGAAGGATTCAGGCACCGAGTCGCTTGACGTCTGCGTAGCTGCTGCCGGTATCCTTCAGACCTACGACGCTCTATCGTACCCTGCCGACGAATTCCGTAAGGTGTTTGACGTTAACACCACTGGTGTCTTCTTGACCGCCCAGGCCGCGGCCCGCAAGATGCACGAGCAGAAGCACGTTTCGGGTTCGATCATCTTGATCGCCTCCATGTCAGGTTCTATTGTCAACCGTGACCACCACTGGGTCGCCTACAACGCCTCCAAGTCGGCTGTGCTCCAGATGGGTCGTAACCTGGCTGCCGAGTGGGGACCCAAGGACATCCGCGTCAACTGTATCTCGCCCGGTCACATTCGTACCCGTATGACGGCCGCTTACCTCGACACCAACCCTCACCTGCTCGCCAAGTGGTCAAGCTCGAACCCTCTGGGTCGTCTCGGTCGCGCTCACGAGATTCGTGGTGTTGCCGTCTGGCTCGCATCGAGTGCTTCGTCGTTCTGCAACGGTTCCGACATCATCGTTTCGGGTGGTCACAACATTTGGTAAATCCTTTTCCTGGTCTAGCTTGCGATCGTGGACAATGCCGAGGCACATCTTTGTTTTCCCCTTCTCATAAAGAAAGAACCCCTCATACCTCGTCTCAAACTGCATCTCTCAACTTCATGTACATACTTAGGGCATTATACACAAACTGCATTGCATTTCTCCCATTTACACCATTTCGGATCGAGTCCGAAAAGACGATCGTGCATCCAGCAGCCAAATGGACCTTACCTGCGTTAAGATTGCCACCGTGGTGTCCTACATGAGATAAGATTGAAGCACCGCTTGAACATGAATGGCTGTGTGACACTCGGATTTGGCCAGCCGAGTCTGTGGGATGCCGTATGCCGTACTCGTCATTCGTGACTGTTGGTCAAGCAAGATGGCCTGTTACTCACGTTTTTTGAAAAACGGTGATTGCAAGGCTTGACGGTGTCTGCCACGCAGCGTTGCTTAGGCTTCAGAGCAGCGGTTAGTCACGAGTAGAACATGGATAGCAAAATCACGGATTGGCTAACTTAGTTGCAACCTTAAATTTGGTCGGTTGGAGAAGCGAGTTGTGCACGGCCGTGTAAGGTCGTTTAGACGCCGGGTATCTTGGGTGATTTTCTTCCATTCGCCCGAGATCCACGATCTACGATCCATGATGAATGATCCGATCTAACACACGTGGACTGTTCGATCTATCGTATCAACATTCGCGATTCGTGTTTTACGGTTTTGGAGAATCATCCACGGTCACAGAGTCACGAATCTCTGTCGTTCTTGTTTTGGGCGGCATGAGTCGAGAATTACAAATCGTGAATCGTGAATGAGTCCGAAAGCCGAAACGGATAAGTTTGTTCGTGATTCTTGAGGAAAAATGGCTGAGCCAATCAAGGCGTGTGCCTTTTGAAGCCAGTCACGAGTGTGGGCTTGCACGTTTCTTCTGACCACATCACAATGTTACGCATCGCAACTGGGTGTCGTCAAAGTACAAGGATGGCAGCCACGACCTTGACACGGACGGCTTTGACAGCGGCGACACGATGCATCGTGCGTCGTTCTGCGCCTAATTTGCCACGCATTGTCGCCCGCTCATCTATCTCTCCACTGGCACGAACTTTTTCCAGCACCGTTGGGATCCAACATGGCGGGATCACACGTCCGCCACCTGGCAGCGGCATCACGATTCATTTCGTCGATCCAAAAGGAGAACCCTTGAAAACAGTGAGCGCAAATGAAGGCGATGACCTGCTCAGCATCGCGCACGAATACGATATCGACCTCGAAGGTGCTTGTGAAGGCTCGATAGCCTGTTCCACATGCCATGTCATCTTGGAACCGGATGTGTTCGATTCATTGGAAGAACCGTGCGATGACGAGAACGACATGTTGGATCTGGCATTTGGGCTGACAGATACTAGCAGGCTCGGCTGCCAGGTTAAGGTGACTAAGCAACAGGACGGAATGAAGGTCCAGTTACCCGCAGCTACAAGGAATATGTACGTCGACGGTAAGTAAATTGCCAGTAACAGCCTTCAATCAAAAGGCCAGATAGAGATAGGACACTGACGCCGTATTCTTTCCGACTTGGCGCTCCATCGCTTCACATCATACAGGTCATAAAGCCGGTCATCACTAATCACATCGACAAGATCCGAGTCACATTCACATCCACAGTCACCTCTCCTCTGTCCTCTGTTCCTACATTTTCACTGTACTTTATCATTCTCCCCCAATCAACCATGTCGTCCAAGTTGATCACAGTCTTCCCGCTTCGCACAGCGCGCATCATTGCAGGACGGTGATGACGGTCACCGAAATTGCGCACTCGGCACAACCTCACTCGAGATATCATGGTGACAGGTCTTGCATTACATGGTTTTCAAATGCGCGAACCAACCAGTTTTGACCGCCCATGGGAAGCGTCACGACAACTGTCTAGTAACTGCGACCGAACATGGTCCACCTCTTTGCATCCGCACCACACTGAGGGCACTTCTTACCGCTGATGTCACCGAACTGCGCCTGGTCAAAGGGAATGCACAACGACTTGGCACCCATGCTTGGAGCCCTCTCGTCCTCGGCTTCACCTGCAACAGCCTGTCGAGCGCTGCGCTTCTTGATCTCGTCCTCGCACGCTTCCACCTCGCACCAGGGGATCACGACGTGACACTTATCGTTGAGGATGCGAGTGAAATCATCCCACTGTTCGCACACTTTGCGTCGCGAGCGGTACTCTGCATCCGCCTTGGCAAACATGTCATCATGGATCTGGTCGAGCAAAGTCGAGATCGAGCCATACAGGCCGTCGACAGAGAACGACGTCTTGGCCTTGTTGTCACGTCGCACAGCAACGACGGATTTCTTTTCGAGGTCCTTGGGACCGATCTCGAGGCGTACGGGGACACCGCGAAGTTCCCAGTCGTTGAACTTGAAACCAGGGCTGTAGTTGTCGCGCAGATCAGCTTTCGCTCGGATGCCGGCAGCTTGCAGATCCTTGGCGGTCTGATCACACGCATCCATGATGTTTTGCTTCTCCTGAGCACTGGTCTTGACACCAATGCCGCAGGGGATGATGATCACCTGAACCTGAGCAACACGTGGAGGCATCACGAGGCCATCGTCGTCACCGTGCACCATGACCATGACACCGATAGTACGAGTGGAGAGACCCCACGAGTTCTGCCACACATGCAGCTTTCCCTCGTCCTTGCCCCTGAACTCCTCGGGAGCCTTGGGATCTTCGACCATGATTCCAAACATTTTCGAAAAGTTTTGGCCCAAGCAATGCGAGGTACCACCCTGGATACCACGGCCAGTGGTAGGCACGAAGCCTTCCACAGTCGTGGTGTAGTAACCACCTGCAAATTTCTCCTTTTCGGACTTGACACCCGGGACGACGGGAACGGCAAGCAACTTTTCGTAGACTTGACGGTAGAGGTCGAGGATGTGCATCACCTCCTTGTCCGCCTCCTCAAGCGAGATGTGCGCCGTGTGACCTTCCTGCCAGAGGAATTCTCGTGTTCGCAGGAAAGGCTGCGGATGCTTGAATTCCCATCGAACGACGCTGTTCCACTGGTTCAGCTTGAGCGGCAGATCACGGTGTGACTGAATCCATTTGGCGTAGTACGGGTACATGACAGTTTCCGAGGTGGGTCGAATTGCAACCGGACGCTCGAGGTCGCTGCTACCAGCCTTGGTGACCCAAGCAACCTCGGGAGCGAAACCTTCGATGTGGTCCTTCTCACGCTCGAGTACGTCGGCGGAAACAAACATGGGAAAGTAGCAGTTCTCGACGCCAATCTTCTTGATCTCGGCATCGAAAAAGTTCTGGATGGACTGCCAGACAAAGTAAGACCATGGCTTGAGAATGTAGCAGCCAGAAACATCATAGTAGTCGAGCATGTCACCCTTGCGGAGCACCTGAGTGTACCATTCGGGGAAGTCACCAGCCTTGCGCACAGTGATACCGATCTGCTCCGCATCTGGAATTTTGGCAGCCTCGGCGGCTTTGGCCTTGTTCGAAGCGGCGATGGAACCCTGCGTGGAGCCCGGGGCGGAGGCGGAGCTGGACGAAGGGGCGGAAGCCTTTGCAGCCGGAGTAGCAGCCTCGGCCTTGAGCTTGGCAAAGTCGATGACCTCGAGCTTGACACCGGTGCTCTGAAGGTACTTTGCGATCTCAGCACCAGTCATGAACAGCGTCTGCTCGGAGCTCGAGGCGTGAACGGCAAAGTGGTCGGTGCTGGTGGCAAGGCTGGCATCAAGGATGGCGATGAGCTGCGATGCGTTGTCTTTTGTAATGCTGAGTGCAGAAACGTCGTCCTTGGTGGCGTTGAGAAACTCCTTGAGTACCTCAGGGGCAGCGAGACGCATCTCCTTCTGGCCGATATGTTTTGCTATTGCGCCAGTGTTGTACTCGGAGTCATCTTTTGCAATGAGTACCACGGGAGTAGGAGCTGCAGTTTTGGCAGTCTTTGGTTTGAAGACGACCGTCTTGGTGAAGTTCTGGGAAGTCAAACCAAGCGAAGAAGCGACATCGGCAACAGCAGACCTCCAGCTTTCGGGGCTAGTGGCAGCAGCGTGCTTGACCGCCTTTTCGGTTTGGATGGAGAGCGCAGAGAGCGCTGAAGAGATTGCCTCCATGTTGATGGGGGAGTAGGGGAAGGAAATGAGTGGTGTAAGAGATAGGAAGGAGTTTGACACCAACCACCAACTTCTGTGTCAACTATGTCAAGTGTGACACTCACGACTCATAGACTCGTGGAAGCACGAAGATTGGGCGCTTCAATTTTCAGCCTGACACTCGTGACTTGTTTTCACGACTGGTGACTGTGAGCTCGTGACTCGTCTTGCTCAGTTAAAATAATCACGAATAAGACTCGCGTGCCGAGTCTGTGAGTGTCACTTTTCTGACTCGTGCGTAAATTTACGACCAATGCGGGAAGCTGTGACTCACGACTGCTGAGTCATCATTACACACAATTGTGGTTTTTTCTAAAGGTCTCACACACGACACTCACGGCACACGACTCACGACTCACACTCGAATCACGAATTTGCTTTAACTAACGAAGAATTTGGGCAGAAGCTGAGCCCACACACGACATCACAAGAAAGAAACTCGAGCTTCGTGTTCACGCCGCGACGCAAACGACCCTGTGACTCTCTCTTTGTCCCGCGCGCCCGCCACGCTCACTCACCCAACTCACGACTCTGCTGCGGGCTGATCAGTCGAGTGCAGACAGAAGAAAAATTAGAAATCAGACCCTATGTGCATTAACTTGGTCGAAACCATCCTTGCTTCTCCTTTCCCTTCCATCAACTCGAATCTTTGACCAGTCAAACATACAAGATGTCTTTCAACCGTACCTGCTTCAAGTGAGTAGTTTTGCCCGTCACTTGGGGTTACTTCCCGTCCATCAGGCTCAGGCTTCTGCTTGCATCCAGTTTCGGTCCCGAATCGTAGCTCACCTCTTACCACTTACAATTGCCCTTCTTGGCTTCCTTTTTCTCAACAGCTGCGGCCAGCGTTAGTATTCAAACATTCCGACTCATCGCACGTCTCGCTTCGATGAAGTACAGCATACACAGCTTAAACGGATAGCTTCGTTCTGGGACGATCAAGTAGCCACGTATTCGATTCGACACTATAAACACGTGTCGATTGTTTCCCGGCTCGTCCTTGTCCTCAAACGCCTTCACACAACATGCTTATCCCACCTCGAGCTGTCCCATCTTAGTCGAGCATCACCATGCACCGACATGGCGAGCAGTTCACCCCATCTGCTCGTCCATACTTCCCATATCTTAGCCGCTTTCTGAAGAACGAGGTGCGCGAGACGATGACGAGAGAGAGAGAGGAGAGAGAGAGAGAGCTGACGACGAGAAGATGACGTCTTTGTCATGTACCCTTCACTTTGATACCCTGATTCTTGGAATCTATCTTTGATACCCCTTCGTTATTGCATTCACGTGAATGCGCTCTGCCTGGGGTGCCCATGCTTGACCCTGTCGCGGATTCGACGGATCCCATGTCAATGCTGCTTTGCGGTGACGCACCTACATCCTCTGGTACAATGGCTTCTGCCTTGCATTTTGTTGACATGAAACTCGACAGCCGGCCACAATGCTGCTGCCTGCCCCACCGCCGGCAACCCTTCATGCTACAACTGTGGCCAGCAGGGTCATATCTCCTCCCAGTGCGGCATGGAGGCTCAGCCCAAGACCTGCTACAAGTGCAGCGAGACCGGCCACATTGTACGTTGCCTTTTCCTTCAGCCTTTTCCAAGGATCGCTCCTTTGCCTCTATGTGTGACTGACCTCGGCCCCTACTCTCCTTCTGTCGACTATTACAGAGCCGGGAGTGCCCCACCAACCCCGCACCTGCTGCTGGCGGACCTGGTGGCGAGTGCTACAAGTGCGGTCAGCACGGCCACATTGCTCGTGCCTGTCCTACCGCCGGCGGTAGCTCCCGTGGCGGCTTTGGCGGTGCCCGATCGGGTGGCCGCAGCTGCTACAACTGCGGTGGTGTTGGTCACCTTTCGCGCGAGTGCACCTCGCCCGCCGGCGCCGCTGCCGGTGGCCAGCGATGCTACAACTGCAACGAATCGGGTCACATCAGCCGCGAGTGCCCCAAGCCTCAGACCAAGAGCTGCTACCGATGTGGTGACGAGGGTCACCTCTCGGCCGCCTGCCCTCAGATCGCTGCCTAAAACGACTCTGCTCTTTGGTCGTTGTAGCCAATCCTCGGGCCCGCTCTAGTCTGTTCTAGTGTTGTAAGGTTTCATCCTGTCCCGGTTCTCACTTGGTTGATATGTGTCGACGAACAGAATTTACCAAAAAATGCCTTTGATCGCACATTTCGCTTCACTTTCGAAGACGTTGAGTTTGGCTGGCAAAGGTGGATGCTACGAAGATGCGACCGGAAAGCTCTGAAGGCGTGACAAAGATGGTGGCTATCGTCTTGCTATTCGGTGAAGATGAATGAGGTGATGTGTAAAGCGTTGGTGTCGAGAAAAGGAGGTTAGCTGAAGAGAGGTAATGAGGGATGGCAAGTCGAACCTTTTACATGCACTTTCGATGAGCGCAGCGCAGTCAAGCGCGCAGACGTTACCTTCTGAGATTAGCTTACCGACTCCCTTCTCCGCTCCCTGCACGGCTGATCATCAAATCACCAAATCCAAGCAGCAAGGAGGTCGCATCAATGGTCAATTGCCCTGCCACCTCTCTCCCGTCATTATCCAAGTCACCTGAATCACAAAGCTTGATTGAAGGCCAATTTTGACCTTTTTTAAGGAGTTGCCTGTTCAGAGCAAGCGTCGACTGTCGACTGCACAGCACATTCCGACTTGCAAACCCAAAGTGAATTTGAGCATCAACATTTCAAGGCCAGTATACAAGGGTCTGATCATCAACGCGATCGTAGGTCAAGCAGGTGATGAAAGGTAAGAAATGGCCGAGACGGCGGTCGACGTGGAAGGAAGGCATGCCAAAGATTTGCTCAGTCTCGAACAATCATGTGACGTTGTGCAAACCTCGTAGACACAGGTGAGATAGGTCGAGATCATTCCTATCACTTGCTCGGTGGCATTTGTGGATCCAAATTCAAGACGATTTCGACCCAAGGCGAGAGTTGCGAAACAATCAAGGGGGCAGAGTGCCAAGCTCAATGCGCGGATATAGTCTCATAGAAAGCGCGCAAGTCAGACAAGTCCTGTTTCCCACCAAAACGTTGCGGTGTTGTGCAACAACTGCAAATCGATCACAACGTGTACGTCGCTGCGCATCGTCTTTCAAGATCGTACACGCCTTTCTTCCCATACCGAGGCGGATACAAAACCCCGGTCTTGTTCGTTCTCGACGCCACTTGCATCTGCATGAGTATTCTCCTGCCAAGCATGCACAGATGGAATTCCGAATGAGCCGGCTGGAAGATACAACGTATCATGCAAGGTTTTAGCTTGAAAATCATTTATTAGTAGACGAAAACAAAAGAGGGACGAGGTGCAGGTATGCAGTTGCGTGAGAGAAAGTGTGAATGTACTGGGATCGTTCTAGTGAAAGAGTGTGTGTCTGTCTATAGATGTGCGCCGACAAGAGCGCGTTAAGGTCGTCAGGGGAGGCTGTTACATGCAAAGCCTGCGAGATGAGGTGCAAGAGCAACGATGAACGATGAACGATGAACGATGAACGTTGGATTCGCGACTGCGCCTTTCGCTTTTCGAGAGTCGGCTTTCAGCACTGGCCAAGCATCGAGTTGCCCGGGAACTTGGCACCGTACCCTCCTTTTTCTTTCGGCTCTGTCCAGGTCGTCAGGTTAGCGTTGTAATACACCTCTTTGTGCGCTTCAATGTACGCCGCAGTCGGGGCATTCTCCGGATCGCAACCGATGTTCTCCTCACCCTCGACTTGCCAAACCCTCACGTAATCGACCAGCATCTTCGCCGGCCAATTCAGATGACGCCAATCTACCGTGGTGAAGCTCGACGAGATCCCCAGGTTGAGCAGGATGTACATGGGTTCGTACGGGATAGGTCGTTGACTGATTTGGGTGCCTGCATCTGGACCAAGCGCTTTCGAGTTGAGTTGCCACATTGGTGCGCCGTCCAGCGTCCAGAGAATGTAAGAGTCAGGGTCGGAGCCCGGATTGTATTCGTATCCATAGGACGAAAATTGACCCAGCGTTTCTTGGTATGCGCCACGCTTTGTATAAACCAAACCAGATGCTGCTTGTTGCAGGGGCGAGCCGGTGTACGAGTTGAGCGCTGCATCGTCGGAGAAAAATTCGGTGGTGCCAGGTCCGTCTGTGAGGTTGTAACCCGTGTTGAAGGGGGCGATCTGCGCAGACATGGAGGCGTGACCGCGCGATCCACGCGTGTGAGAAGCGGCAGCTTCGATGATATCGATCTCGGGCGCTGAGCGACCAACCCACGTGCCATCGGCGTGGCGTGGTCCAGGGTGGTCATTCGAGCTGTTGCACGTGCATCGACTCAATCGCTGACCGGGAAGGTAGGAGAGATAAGGACCGTATTTCTCGACGTAGACACCCGTTGTTTGGGCAGCAATCGGTCCTGTACCGTTGACGTAGGTCTGATTGGGAAGCGTGCCAACATCGCACGAGTCGTACGTGTATGGCCACATTCCATCGGTGGAAGCACCGTACCCGGCACGCCCAAGGTTGCCCATCGTCCAAGCAGCCGGCCACAGACCAGCAACATCAGGTGCACCAGGTAGCACCATGGATACCTCAATATACCCACCGGTGAAGCAAAATTGGTTCCAGGATTGCAGCATTCCGCCCCTGAAATTCAGGTTGTGCGTCGGAACCTCGTCCAGCGTGATGACTAACGACCCATTCGCGGTGGTCACAGCGCTGGGATCGTACCACTCGTAATTCTCTGTTCCCCAATAATGCAGGTCTACCGCAGTCCAAAACGGATCGTCGCCAGGGTAGAAACTCCTCCCATCGCGATTGAATTCATCGCTAAAGACCAAGTTCATCTTCTTACCGGAGCCATTGAGCGTGGTGCGCGTCTTGACACTTTCGGGCGTATCCGGATCGATGAGGCCTCTGCCAATTTTCAGATCAGCCACCTGGCCGGTTGCGTTGGCACCGCCCAGATTGAAGCCACCTTTGGTCGACGCCTTGGATCTAGACAACCAAGAGATGACGGGGTAACCACCGAACAGCAGAATCAGGCCTAAACCGATGACAGTAAGCGTTCCGATGTTGAGAAGGCCACGCGGTGACAACATTTCCTTTGCACTAGATGCGTTGCGATACTTTTCCGCATCTGGCTCGTGGAGGTAGTCGTCCGGCTCCGATTCGGCATCGTAGTCGCCCCACATCTTGATATTGTGTGTAGCGCCAGTTGCTGACGGCGAACTGTTTAGGGACGCCTCGATTATGGATGCAGTTGCACCTCCGAGCTTCTTCTCATCAAAGTAGGAAGTAGAGGGTGAAGCAGTAGCAGAGAGGGGAGTTCGAGGTCCATTTGTGAAGCTGCCTGGGGTGTACGGTCGACGTGGGCTATTGAGCGAGTAGATGGAGCTGGACGAATCGTCAATGTTGAGTACAGGTACTAGACCTGTGGAAAAGGCGTCGGTTCGTGCAGCGGGGTACTTGCCCTCTTGCGATACGAAGCTCGACGTTGAAGAAAGGCCCTGTACATGACTGACACCTAGCCCACCTACAAGATGGTGTGCAATGGGGGGCTTGTACACAACTCCAGGCGAAGGAAGAGGGCTTGCTGCTTCCGATCGAGGCTTTGGCGACAGTCTGGGACCGCCTGCACTGCCGCGCTGTTCGGTGTGAGCGGGATCTTGCACAGGTATCGAAGTATCGATGTGAAGATGCTTAGGATTAGAGGCCTTCTTCATTACGAGGCTCGAGTTACGCTTCGAAGTAGAACCAAACAGGCCCAGGCCGTGCAAGACTTTGGAGAAGCGCTTAGTGGATGTGGATGGCGAGTCGGCAGCGACGAGCCTCTGGTTCTCCTGGACGTGATTGAATGCGGTGCTTCCAGGAACGTCGATGTAGATGTCTGGGCTATCGTACGTCGATCTAGCTATTGTGGGCGAATCTTGACCCGCGTCTTTGGGCGTCGATGTCTCTGCAGCGGCAGTCACGTCGAGCGAAGACCTTGAGGGAGTTAGATGAGCGAGTGAAGGAGAATCGAATGGACGAGGAGCAAGACGAGGCGATGCTACAGCCGACAAGACCGAGGAAGCTCTGCTCTCCCTTTGGTGTTGTACCGTCGCCTGTGTCTGGCTATTACGCGATGGAGCGAGTGATGGCAGTGAGTCGAGATAAGGCAGACCTGACCCCGCGTTGCTGGGTTGATACGAGTCGAGCACTTCGCTGGTAGAGATGGTGGAGATGGTGGAAGAGAAAGAAAGCGAGACGGGCAGTGCCACAGAGTTAGCATCCGATGTTGGTCGTGCGGCAGTTGTTTGATCGGATGAACCCTGGTCGGGTTGAGCTGATTGTGTCATGGTAGCCTTGGCGACACGCAGCCTCGTTTCTGCGAAACGACCCAAGGCTGGACAAGAGTGGCTGGAAGCCGGGAATCTTGCAGATCGTTGTCAAGAGGACGAAGTGAAACGGGAAGCGAAGGCGACCACAAAGGGGGAATCGCTCGGTCGAGCTTGCAGAAAGGCTTGGGATGATATAGCAATAGAATGCAACCAAGGATACAGCTAAGCAGATACGAAGCCAATACCACAGTGGCTCGGCGTTTGCTATGGTAAGGTCGCCTGCCAGACAAGCGAGAGGCTTGCAGAGGTATCACATCCGTGATTGTGCTTCACGTTAATCACGAATCACGAATGCGCGACCTGAGCAATGCTGCAGAGATGCTTGGATGTAGATCATCTATATTTCACGGGACGGACGCAAAGTAAGGAACGAGCGGCGGTCAAGTCAAGCCCACAGCGGATCGCATTGCATCCGACTTGCGGCACGATCGTCAAGCTCGCCATGCTATACGTCGACTGAATCAGCTGAACCAGCAGAACTGAAAGACTGATGCAATGGCAAAACGCTGCAGTCCGGACTAAGGCAGCGGACAGCTTTTGGACAGAACGGCGCACCAGAGAAGCCTGCCGATTTTGATCTGCTACACGGTTTGAAACTTGGAGGACGAGTGATACTGTTCTCATCTTCCTGTCTTGTCAGGACAAGCCCGGACAGGGTTAGGTAGCAACAGGTGAAGGAGCGGAGAGGCAAAGGAATGTGTGTTAATTGCGTTTGGGAACGCGCCATTCACGAATGTGCATGCTAGGCTTCACGGCGTCGGAGTGTCAAATTTTGCTGCAGCTGCACAGCTGCGAGCAACCGTGGCAGCTGTGTCGGATCGTCGCAAGACACCTGGGCAGCCGCACTGTGCTGCCATACTTGGGAAGAGGGGGCAATCTCGCGTCGTTGGTGAAACAGGCTCGACAGGGGACGGGGCTTTACCTCGCTTAGACAAGTGACAAGGTTCGTCGAGATGCACCGCATTCCGTTTATGATTGTCTAGGAATTGCCTTGAAGATAGCGCGCTGCTCTGGTATCTATACGCGTCTCTCTGGATGGGCTTGCATGGCTCACAGGCTGAACGAGCTTGAAAGGCAAGCACGAAGGTGATGTACTGTATCTGGATCGGCGAACAGCCTTTAATGGCACTTTGGCTTCCGTGCTCAATCGCGTGGCCAGAGATAGTCCTCGGGCGGATGAGCGAGCAAAGATTCGCTTCTGTCGGTTTGCAGTTACCATCCCCGAGCTGCATATACGCGATCGTCCTTCCGCCTCCGTCCTTGCTTCCCTAGCTAGTCTGTTCTACTGAACACTATTGTGCGGTCAAATTTGCTTCATGTCCGTCGCAGGAGTGACATTACCTCTGGTTTCGACTCGATCGTGTGGATATGCCAGGCATGTGTGCATCGGTGCGGAACGGCGGTAACACGAGACGCTGGTGCAAGGGGAGTAAGCCACGTGTGCATGTCAACAACGCGCTCTACAGCTCAGAATCACGAATCGCCAATCGGGAATCACCAATCACAAATCACAAATCGTGAACACAATCGTGAACGTGAATCGTGAATCGTGAATCGTGGATCGTGAACACGGAATGTTTCTTGAACCCCATCTCGGAGTGCACGATGCACGAGGCTGTGATATGCCATCGTGAATCGCGCTGTTGCTTTCTGATGACGCGAAGGAAGAGGACACCTCTTGAAAGTAGGTGCAGATAGAGGGGCATTGTCAGGAGTAACGTTAAGTCTGCTTCTTTATAAACAGACATACTCAAATTGACAACCTGATAGAAGGGAAGTGAGATGCAACCCAGGGTTAAATCAGCTACACTCGAATCTTGAACACCATTTTTGATCTACGAATTTCTCAACGTCCAACATCTGTTCCCACCTTCCGTGTTCGTTATGATGAACGTTGCAATAGTGAATCGGCACGACATCGGGCTGAACAAGCCTCGACACTCGACCTACATCGGGAATCAAGAATGCGAGTCTGTGCTCTTGCGGTCCTGATCTTGCCAAGTTGGTTTCCTGCTTGTCCTCGACACTTGTGGTTCCTCCAACTTTGCACTCCGCTCTTGAAAGGACCGAAAAACTCACACCTGTGTGGTGGTACGTCTCCATGATCTTGCAATTCAAGTAGGTAAGCAAGTAAGCAAGCGTCCAAAGGAAGTCGCACAGTCAAGAGTGGTATTGTACGCTCGACCCCATACAATCATCGCTGACGATTGAGTCCAGCGCGAACTTTCATACTTGTGTTGCCTGCAGCCATGGAAGGTTGGATACTGCCTTCTTCCTCCTCGCTGTCGCCTGTTGCTACCTCGCCTTCCTCTGTTTTTTGCCTCTTTCTCGGTGTGTTGCTGTTCGATGCGCTGGCAAGCATTAAGAATCCATCTGCCACTTCTCCTTCCTCATCCGATGCTGTGATCGCCGTGGAATCGCGCTTTCGCCGGGTCGAAGCTGTACTCGTCACTGCTGCTGATGGTCGGAAGGTTGGGGCGGAAGGGTTCAACGATGGTGCTGGTGCGTCTTGTGTTTCCACTGCAACGGTCCTACGCGGTGTCGAGCTACCGCTTGTGCTGGCAGCCATGCCTCGACCTCGTTCACCTTCGTCTTGCTCTCCTTCCTCCGGCTCATCTGCTGGAGATACCTTTTGGGATTTGCCTTCTCCACCAACGCCGCTCTCCGAAGCATCATCCGCGTGAGCAGTAGTTGCTCCTTCGTTGGCCTCGCCGTCAGCATCGCCATCCGCCCTCTCTACCTCCCTCCTCTCCCTCTCGCCCACTTCGTATCCAACGTGGTTGCGCAAAGCACGGAACAGTCCGATTCCCTCACCCATCCTCTCGGCTGCATCCTTCGACATGACTGCATACTTGTCCCTCTCCGCCCTCACGCCTTCCAGTTGCTCGCTCAGTCTGTGCAAGGATTCTTCCAACTCCTTCCTCGTTGGCAGCTTGACGATCTCTGCTGCGACCACATCGTATTCCAGCTTGTTCTTTCGTTCGCGTCGCACATCTCGCAGCTTCTGTTTGAGTGCGTCGATCCTCTGCTGTGTCGCTTGCTGCTCAAGTTCGATCTCCGAGAGCTCCGAGGTGTAAGATTTGATCTCGACCTCACATGTTCCGCGCGCGATCGAGGATAGGCGCACAAGCTGAAGACGAAACGCTTCGAGATCGGCTTTGAATGATAGCCGCGAAGACGAGACTGACTCGACGTCTTTACTGGAAAGTAGAAGTGTGAGCTTTTTCACCAGACGTCGGAGTGAGCGTTCATCCACTTGCATGCGCTGTTTGATGACGGCTTCTTGCTGCTCGGTCGTAAGCGGCTGAATGGCTGTTCTCGATGAGGAAGCCATGATTGCTCTCTTTCTGTAGCTTGTAGATAGCGATGGTTTGCAAAAGGTTGCGGGAACCCGTTATCTTTCCATAAGACGTCCTAGTAGACGATGACGGAAGGTGTAACAAGAGAGAGGCACACATTGTCCATCGTTTCAAAGCGTCCAATTCGTGATTCCGACTTCCGTGCCTTACATCCAGCCCTTTTTTTCGACCCATTTTCTCAAGTAAATTTCACGCGTCACGATTATTAGTATCGTTTTATTTTTGAGGTTTCGTTTCGCAGAATTCGTGAGTCTCTCTAGAATCACGAAGCTTGAATCGCAGTAGACCAGCAGAAAGCTTTTCACGATTCGTGGTTGATGAATTGGCTTCCCTTTGTGTCAATAAGAGCTGTCTGACAGCGCCGTCTGCGCACCGTACACCGCGTGCTCACGACTCTCTGCATGCATTGGTGGGGAGCCAGCGTGAATGGAAACATGTACCCTTTGTTCAACTGCGTTGCTCTTCACTCGACCCCTTTGTACGATCAGCTGCAATGCTTTGGCCCTCGCAACGAGAGAGACAAGTTGTCAAAGCGTTCTTGAAAAGAGCGCGCTGCGAGTGTCTACGACTCTTGACGACACAAAGATGCAGCCGGCGGACACGTCTGCATGATCCGACTACGCTTTGTGTGAGCTGCTCACGGAGATGACTCGTAGAGCTCTTGCTCCTTGTCAGTCAAGATCGCTTCTTGTTTCGTCTCCTTCAACTCGAACCTTGCCGTTTGTCACTGTAGTGGTTTAAGGTGCTCGTCCAACCAAGATTCTATATCCGTTCGTTCTCGCAAAGGATTCATCCTCGTCTCTCACTCGATACCGTCGGCTGGATCGACACTCGTTGGTCATCATCTGGAGCTGCACTCGCTTTTTGGGTCAGCTAGACATTGCAAATTGTCGGCCATGTTGCTTCCACTTTTCCTTCAGCGCTGGATTTTACTCAACACTGTTCGGCTGTTCACCATCGTCTCGTGCAGCGTCGTGATCGGCTCCACGATTCGAACCCTCAAAATCAACTTTCAGCACTATCCACCAGCTCCGACTTCTGCCTCCTCTACTCGGAGCGCGTACCATCCTTCTACCGACATACCTACGACATTCCTCGGAGTGTTCTGGTCCACCCTACACCACATATCCACCTGCGTCGTGCTGCTCACCGTGATGGTCTCGGAACTCTCACTTCCCATCCCCCTGGTGCATCGGCTGTTTAAGAACACGCTCCCGTTTCTAGGGCCCAATTGGGGAACCGCATGCTTGGGCGTGCTGTTGATCTTGGTAGCAGCTGATGGGCTGAGCCGAGGTCAAGTCGGGGGTAGGTTCGCCGAGATCAGTGCGTGGACGTTAGCGAGTATGGGGGTGGCGAATGTGGGCGTGGGCGTGGTGTGGAGAGCCAAGGCTAAGGTGGTAAGAAGCTGGAGCGGGTGGAAGGCCGAAGTGGCCGAGAAGCTCGAGAGGCTGGCGGATGCCAAGAGGGATGCGGAGAGGGTGGTGGATGAGCTACCTTTTGTGGCTGGCATGGATGGCAAAGGAGGAAAACGGCAAGCCGAGCGAGGAGCGGTGCGGACGCGGTTGAAACGTCTCATCGGGCTGGCCGGGAAGAAAGTTGCTCAACAGATCGACAAGTGCCAGCCCAAGAAAGAGGACAAGAGGCAAGAACACGCGGCGGAGAACGAGCTGGAAAAGCGACCAACCTCTGCTCGCAACCTGTCGATCTTCACACCACCTCTGCCGTCGGTTGTGGTCAAATCGAGAGTGGTGCACACTCCACCTTTGGCTCCCACCACAGAAGCAGCAGCTGTAGCAGCCTCGTCAGCTACGACAAAGTTACCTCCTCCGCTCATGATCGCTCGCACAGCGGCTTTCGGACTATCTCGCAAACGTTCACCTTCTATCCACTCGATTTCATCCACATGCACCTGCTCAACCTACACATTCGACATGCGCGAATCTCAACCGCACGCACTGCCATTTACCAACACCCCGATCCTCACCACCACCGACAGCCCGCCGACCGCGCCGCACGAGCCTCTATCACCATCGGCTTGCAAACCAACACTCAGGACAGTCCGCTTCCATCAGACATGTAAAGTACACCACCCTTCAACGACGATCGAGTCGTTGCAACCCGTTCGCGATCTGCATCGATCGTCGCTCGAAGCAGTGAATGTGGACGGCTCCAACTTCCATCTTCTCACGCCATCGCCACTAGGACGCAGCCACAGTGTGCATCTTGCTCCTCCTCCATTGGCGCTCTCGTCGGATGGCACGTTGCTCCAAGGCGAACGTTCACCTTGGCTTGTCGCTTCGCTCAAAGCTGCCATGTTGCAAGCACAGGCCAAGGCAGGTTCGCACAAAAAACCCTTGTATCTCGGAAGCCATCGTTGGAAAGAGGAGTACGAGGCCATGACTAGTGCGCCTTGCTCCACAACTGGTAGCGACGACCACGACCACGACCACGCGTACGTCGAATCGCCGCATACTCAACGAAACCAGGATCCCATCCAAATGCCATCGCAAAAGCCTCAGCTAGACGCGAGACCGTATCACTTTCTGTGATTCTCCATTGCATATGCCATCATCGGCTGATCAACTCAATTCTGTATCCCCGCGCATCTGACTCTGTATACTAATCCCATTAGCTGCACGCTTTGCTTCGATTCCAAAAACGGTGACGCGACTAGCTTCAACATCAAAGACGCTCGTAGAACAACATATAAGCCTTGGCCTTGAGCACTTCGTCGATCGTAGCCGCTCGAACCACTGTATCCGAGGTATAGACCCATCGCCTACCATCGTCCTTGTTCCTTGGATCCAGGTCGTCATCTTGATCGGCTTGGTAGTCATTTTCGCCATCTTTACCGTCTCGTCCTTCCACGTGTCGATGCGCATGACTGTTGTGACTCGCAATCGTCGCGACAGCCGGCGTTGGCTCGAGTGGCGTAATGGGCGTCATTGTTGCTGTAGTAGGCGTCGCACTTCCAGCCGCGCTTCCGGCACCAGAACCGACGCTGTCCATCGTGTACACATGCGACTGCTCCAGTTCGTCCAGACTGTCCCAGCTAGCCATGGGTTTCAGTTGCGGTCGAGGACGAACGAGTTTCGGTAGCTGCGAAGCCGAGCATTCACTTTCGCTCGCCGTTTTGGCATCCGCTTCGAGCGAAGAGATGGACGACTGCGGCGCAATGTCATGCGAAGACGAGCCAGACACGCTGCTCGACGACGGCACGCTCGTCATTGCGACTGAGGTCGAGACGGGTGCTGCCGAAGCAGGTCGGATAGGTACCGACAGGGGTGCAGGCGAAGCTGCGTTGGATCGAGACGGCTTGAAGAACCCGAACCCGACACCGCCACCCGCTGCTGTTGTTGAATTGGCGCTCAGAGGAGCTGGCGTGTTGGATCGACTGGTAGGCGCAGAGCGTGCCACCATCTCCTTAGGCGCCTCCTTCAGCTTGATCCGATCCGACAAGACGTACGCCGTATAATGTCCAGCAGACAGCGAGCCCTGATGCACGATCACCGCGTATAGCCTGTACTCCGTCTTGGGCCTGCGGATGACTGACGGCACAATCTCGTGTCCGTTGCAAGAGTGCACTTGGGGTCCTTCGTGCAGATCTCCTCCTACTCCTCGACCTGCAAGGGCTGAACGATGATCGCCGAGATGCCATGACCACATGCCATGCTTCTTTCCCTTCTTGTCGCCGTGTTGCCCCTTGCGATGTATTCGACCATGCCGGTTCGACACTTCGACCTTGACATGGCGTGCGTCGACTCCGGCATGAATCGCCTCCTCCTCTGCGCGCCTTCGAATCGCCAACGGATCGCTTGAAGCCTTCAAACGCCCACGCCTGTCATACTCCTCTCTCGGCGGCGCTAGCCAAGGCGTAATGTCAAGGTACTCAGGGAAGGTCACCTGGTCGTCGATCTTCTTGAACCCTGCAAGCCCCGAGACGAATCCGCGTCCTGTGGCCTGGAATCGCTTGAGATGGAAAATGAGCACTGGCGGTGCCGATGCAATGAGATAGCGTTTGAGAGCACGTCGGGGAAGGCTCTGGGCTGATCGTTTGGGTCCACTCGGCTCCGCAGTCCGAGACCTCTTAGAACTACTGTTTTCGGCTTCGGTGTCGGTGCCTTCGCCAGTCGAGGCGTTTGACTCGTCCATGCCGGTCGAAAAGCCCGACATGTCGGTCTCTGTGCCCGTCTCGTAACCGTTGTTAGGCGCAAGACGATCGCCATCTCGCACTGCTGCTTCAATGCTGCTGAGACTCGATTCGGATCCTCTCTTCTGTTGCATCACCTGGCCATTGCTGCCGTTGGAAGCTGGCGCTGTCAAGGCAGAAGCAAGTCCTTGGCCGACACTATCGATATGCGAGTTCTGTGTCCCGGCTTTGACGTCGTCGATGGATGCATCGGCTGAAGTCATCGATATGGTAGGCACATCGCTTCGCTGAAGCGATGGATGTGACGCGCTGGATCCGGTCAAAATCGAGTCTACGCTGCTGCTCGCAAGGGTGCTTTGACTGGCTGAGGTCGAGATGCCATTGCTCGTAGATCGACTTGGCAACGTCTCGTCTCCGACTGCAGCAGACGCTTGAGTCGTAGCTGGCTTGTCCTCGGCGCCTTCACCATCTGACTCGCCATCACTGCTCGGCTCGCTTCCTTCTTCGTCGTCCACCTCTGCAGCAGTAACACCTTTGCGTCTACGTCTTCTGCGAATCTGCTCGCGTTCATGTGCGTCGGGAGGATTGGCCAGCCGCCAACAATTCTTGCACGCAAAGCTGTTATCACCGTCGAGCACTTCGACGCTGGTAAAGTGGCGAAGCGAGGCGATCAATCCCGTTGTCGACTGTTGCTCGCGCATCTTGAGGCGTCGCTTGGCCCCTTGCGATGCCGAGTTGGGTTCAAACTCGGCAGCCGGGTCGCGATGGCGCGCCTCTGCGCCAACCGAACGAAAGAAGCCGTGCAAGGGCTTGCCTTGGGCTGCTGCTGCCGCGACAACGGCGTCGAGGAGCGGCGAAGGTGCGGCTGCCCTACGAGATGCAGCTGGATCGGTGTGGCTGCTGGCCGCGTCGTCTGCCATGATACGTGCGATGTATGCGGATTGGCGCGATGTTGACTTGGTGGGACGGAGGGGTGGACGTGTGCCGGCAGCTGAACGGTGGCCCAAGGGCGGCTGTGGGCTCGTCTCGCGGCTGCTGATGTCCGCTGCTGAGGTGGCGGTGGCGACGCTGCCAAGCATCCTGGCCACTCTGGTTCCAGTGCGCGTGTCTCCATTGTCTTCGCCGGCCGATGCGGGCGCCGAGTCAATGTAGGACCGCGAGGCAGAGGTTGGTGCCAGTGACAGCGAGGCCATGTCGGGAAAGTCGGGTTCCATCTCGCTTCCCGAGGTGGCACCCAGTTTTTCATGACGCCCGCCGCTCTTGCGCATGCTGCGCGCGCGGAGCTGGAAGCGTGCACCGTCTGGTGAGAGCAAGCTTGCCGACTTTTTGGATTTGACTGCACTCGAGTCAGCATCGCTCACCTCGGTCTCACTGTAGCGTGGTGTGCCGACTGGGGTGATCGAGTTGGAGCCAGCAGCAGCCGCGGTGGCAGCAGCGGCAGACTTGCGATCCATGATGGTGCGTCCCTGAGTGGCGCGCCTCCAGCGGTCGGCCATGCTGCGAAGACGATCTCGTTTGCGTGATTTTGGGTTGTTAGCATCATCGCGCAGACTGAGGCTGATGTCGTAGAAGTCTTCGTAGGTGTGCGAGACCTTTTTGCAGCCTTCGCAGACGACCATGCTGGCGAGTTTGCCGCAAAAGAGAAGGTCGAGGAAGGGAACTAATTGGTCTTGGGGCAGCGCTGGCGCAGGTGGAAGGGCGTCTGCAGGAGCGAGTTCGGGTGAGTGCGAGACAATCTGACCGTTTTCCACATCCGCTGCAGTGAGTCGATCGAGTGGGATAGCTGTTGCGTCTGCATCTGCATATGGTGATGTTGCTGAGGCTGTAGATACTGGAGTGGATGCAGGGTCGAGCTTCAGGTTTTTGTTGGGTGGTGGTGGACGCATCTTCTTGATAAGGTCGAGCTCCTCCATGCGACAAGCGTCAAGAAGGTGACGCATGAGCTCGTGGCCGTCCTGCTGACCATATTCGAGGTACTGGTCGTACTTTTTTCCGATCTGGTTTAATAGGCGTTTGGGATTGACATTAATTGAGGCGCGAGATTTGTGAGTGTCTGTCCAAAACTTTTCGAGAACGTGGCGGAAAGCTGTGTTGAGCGGCAAATCGAGCAGATCAGGTTCGTATGTAGGATTGTTGTTGGTAGGCGCCGACGACTTGTGCTGTGCTGAGGCAGCCGAGACGGTAGGTAAGGGCGCATTTCGCGGTTTGATGGTGGCGATGGGGTCATGAGCCGGGAGGGTATGGAGAGATGCTAGAGAAGAATCGAGATTGCCGCTAGGATTGGGTGGGTGGTGAATTCGACGGCCGTGCTCGGCATCGCTGACACGAAGCGCGGGGCTCTGATACCGATTCGGCCATTGGGTGTGCCGGGTGTGTACTAGCGCAGAAGCTGTGGGAGTTGGTGGCGGCTCATCGGAGAATGCAACCGAGGTGGGAGGGCCGTGAAGGAGCAGACGAAAGTCGCGTGTATTGGCGATGGCTTGAAGAACCGAGTTGAGGAAGCAGGTATTTCCGAGGTTGAGAATGCCAGGATGGGAGGAGGGGTCGTACTCGACGGCGGGCTTGGAGTACTTGGAGCTCGAAGCGGTGAAGGAGCCTCCACGCAGGCCAGGGACGGACAAAGAAGATGCAGCAGAAGGATGGGTGGAGCGCGGGGCGTTGGTTGGGTACAGCGGATTGCCCATGATGATGCTAGACAGCAGCTTCGAGTACGGGTGAGTGGCAGTCTGTCTCAAGTCGAAGCGTGTCGCGGGAGATGGACAAACAAGGAGAGGATGAAGAGGAATTGCCGATATTCAGCTTTGCATGCCGATCGATAGGTAGAAGCCAGATGGAAGATGAATGAGGTTGAGTAACGTCGAGTATGTATGCCTGTTCGAAGCGAAAGGGATGCAGGGTTGTTCGAGATGCGCGAGAATTGATGAAGACGTCCAGGGGAGTGATGCAAGCGGCGTGGAGCAAAGGAGACGGAAATGAATGCAAGTCTATGTGAAGAGGTGAACGTCGATCCCGCCATGCAAGCTGGCAACCGAATTGTCGAAGAAGAAGAAGGAGGAGGAGGAGGAGGAGGAGGAGGAGGAGGAGGAGGAGGAGGAAGGTGAGGAGAGCGTGGCGCCAAGTGAAGAGAAAGGAGGAACAAAGAGTGGCGCAGGAGCTAGCAAGCCTTTTGCACACTGTCTGGGAACGAAACAAGTGATGATGGCAGTATGCTACGAAAGAGGGTAAAGAAAGGGTCGAGCAGAGGGCACTAGAGAAGTCAGTAGGAAAGAGGCGGGCAAGAGACGATCGCTTTGCGAAGGAAGCACCAAGTGGAATAGAGAAGCCAAGATAGAGTTGAAGCTGGGGTCCCATCAATCGTGAATCTTGATTCGTAATTCACTTGACCCTTCCGAGATCACGATTAACTTAGGTCAATTACGATCTGCAGCCAGTCACAATCGTGAAAATATCGTGAATCGTGCTTGCACTCACGACTCTTGTCGCGCTACACAAAGCTCACCGACTCGTGGCCACGCTCTCAGCCAATCGTGAATCGTCAACCGCTCATCTGTCTGTCTGCTATTATTATTTAATTCACCGATTCGTGATGTGATTCGTGATTGTCGGTTGTGAGCCAGAAAAACAAAGCGTACAAACAGACAAAGCACGAAGCCAATCGTGAATCTGACACTATGACCGTGACCCGTGACCCGTGACCCACGACCATGAATCGTGAATCGTGAATCGTGCACCGTAGCGCGCAGCGATACACTCACGACTCTGTGACTGTCACGAGTCACCCAGAACGTCGTTTTAAAATGAGCAGAGATCATCCCGAATCGCGAGTATCGTGGTGAGTGGAAATCTTGAATCATACTCACGACGAAAGTTATCGTCCCGCTCGCTACTCACGACTTGCGCGAATCAACGAGCAACAGAGACAAGTCACGACTCAAGCAGAGCCGTGCGCAATCGTAAATCGTGATTTCCGTCAAGCACACAGCGTGAGCACAAAACGTGCACGGCGGTCCGTCCCTTTTACTACACTCGTGACTATGCACACAACACCTGCCGAAACATCCTTCGTCCTGTGCCGCTCATTGTCTCGTCCAAACATTATCTTGATAATCGTGTTCGACTCGGACTGGAGCCCATATACTTTGCTTGCATAGCCATGCTTTGCCGCATAACCCTGTGTCGGCCACATTAACGGCGATGAATTTCCAGCCGTCAAGCCTGGTCCGCTCACGACTCGACACTCTGCTCCACCGCGTCCATTGCTATCTTGTTCCGCCACTTGTTTCGACGTAGACATGCTCACAGTCACTCAAGCCAAAGTCACGACGGGAGATGGGAAAGTTGGCTAGTTTGATTTTTGGGTTCCCCCTCGTTCTGAAAGGAGCGCAAAAAATGCATAATACAGGATGAGTGTGTGTGGTGAAAAGACGATGACAGTGCACAATGTTCGAACCGCAAGCAAGCTTAAAGCTTTCAAAAGTGACACCTCAGCATTGGTATCAGCTGCTGCCGCGCCTTGCAAAGATCGACTGCGTGTGAAAAAAAAAGATAAAAGAGTTCTCGAGACTGCCCAGAGACGAGGGGGGGAGAACGAAGCAGTCGGCGAGTCGGTCGATCCTGTTCAGCTGGCTAGCTTAGATTGCATGAGGTGTGTCAACATGAAGCCGACTGTCGATTCAGACCATCGTGTCTGCCGGTGGATCAATGTAGTGTAGGGAAAGAAGGGCAAGAATGCTGCAAAGAGAGAACCGGGACCGAGTCAAGCAAGATCGCTGCCTTGATTTAAGCAGAGGCCTTCTTGGTAGCGGGCGAGACAACGCTGCGGCGCTGCTTCTTGAGCAGCATAACGTTGAAGCGGTCAAAGTCCGACAGCGAGCGGCGCACCTTGATGGCAGCACGCTTCTTGGCCCAACCGGACTGAGCCCACTTCTCGGCAACACCAGCCTTGTCAAAGAACTTCTTAACGGCTGTCGAGCCAGCACCACGGGGCAGGCCGGGCACGGTGAGCTTGGTGAGCGTCAGGTGCTTAAAGGCAAACGCCTGGCGGGTGACACCGGTGGAGGGCGAGTCAATGATGGCCTGCAAAATTTCATGATCAAGTGGGCGAGGGCGCAAAGGTAAATGCTAGGCGTCAGTCTCTTGTACACCAGCAAACAAAGCCGCAATCAAGCACCTTGACGTCCAAGTATCCGCGCCAACCATCTCTCGGTCATCTATGAACCTGCCCCGTTGTCGTTTTCCGATCAGGTCATGCTGAGACAAGACCAAAATGGCGGTCTCTATCACTGCCTTCCCATCTCCCTGGCCATGAGCTGTGTTCCAGCATCAGCATCAGCCTAAAGCATGCCTGAGACGAAGACTCCTGCCTTTCCTACATGGGATGGTATGGGCGGCAAGTCCATGCCTGTGATCGCTGGATCTCATTCTGTGCCTGATTAAACATGCTTCCTAACTTGCAATGTCACGACCCATTTCAGTTCCCAATCTGTTGGACCCTAATCTACGATATAGGGTAGTTATCCCATGCTACGCTTGCTGCCATCTTTTTTCCTTTCTGTGTCGGTTGTTGATGTGAAAGTGCGTTTCATCAATGCGAAAATAACTCACCCTGTTCTGGTCAATGACCTCGACGATGACGGCGAGCTCGCCGGCGGAGGGGCCCTCCTCGACGAGAACGACGCGGCCAACCTCAACGTAACGCTTGAAAGAAGCAGGCATTGTGTATGATCTGAAAGCAGTAACGATGCAGTAAGAAGGAGAGATCGGAGACAAGTCAGCGAGGCTGATCTTATAGAGAGGTTGGTAACAGAAGCACTCGTCGTATAATCGTATCGCTGCATTTGTGTCATCTAATCAGCGTGGTGGGGCGGGGCGTGTTGAAGCGTGGCTGCAATCCTGTTGACTTCCACTAGACGTCCAAGCAATGCATGGTTGGCGGTCCTTTGACAATCCCCTTGCTATGAAGTGCACCTATTACCTAGCCAGTTCCCACCCTCCGTTGACTCGATTGTGCGATTGCAGGTGCGTTACCATTCATGCTTGAGCCAAAATGTGCCACCGAGCCATGCTCCTCTTCCTTGGGCTGCATATTGGGTTGGGCGAGATGGTCGTCTGATGCTCCGTGTGTTGAACAGGATGTGACAACGAAGACGGGTTTACGACGGTGCAAGTGCCTACACATGCACCAACCTTTCGCGAGAAGCGACAGTTGTAGAAAGTCGAATCTGTACAACGGTGATGCTTTGCTGACGGTGGTGATTGCCAAGGCTAGAGTGCGTATACGAGTGCGAGTGTCGGAGACAATGACGGTGCTGCTGCTGCTATCCCCAGTATGTTGGGGTCTACTTACGTTCTTGGAATGATGGTGATGGGCGTGGTAGAGATCGACGAGCAGCCAACGACGACAAACAAGCTTCCTCTGGAACGCTCACACACGCGCAAACTCGCATCGCACGCTTTTGACTAAGCTGAACTTGGCTCGCTGTGGCACGCGAAGCCCAACACTCCTTCTCGCCCAGCAGCAACCTCTCTCTCACCTCCCTTACAGTCTGCCAAACACCCGACACGCTTGCTCCCGGCCAAGAAATCAATCACTAATCGGTTTTAAGGTTTCATTTTGTCAGTCGTAAGGTTTTCGCGACTTGTTGCCAGAATTACAGATTTGAAATATGACAAATACATTTCAGATTGCACGTGACTCTTCAGCCACTGATTCCAAGAACCCAAACGTTTCCTCCTGGTCTCCAAATCAACTTGATCATGAATCTGGATACCATAAGTCAGTCATTGTATGGCTGTGAGCCTGCATGATCGTATGATGTAGTGAAAGAAGGACGTCTAACGAGCGAGTGATGGTGAATGGACAAAAGGCAGTGAGAAGCAGTTTCGAGCAGGACAGAACATCGGCCGACCATATCACGTGACTCAATAACTAAAATCAGTGCAGATGAATTTCATTGAATTCAAATCGCAGAAGCGCAGGTTGGCAGTCACAGGCCATCGATTCAGCCATCAGCAGGCCCTCCAGTCAAAGCCACCATCGTCGGTGAAAATTCAGCAACAGCATAGCGCAGTCTGGCCTTTGACCATGGCTAATGAGTCGTGTTCGTGGAAAATCAAGGCAGGCCAGCAGTTTCAATTCGAGATTTTGGGAAGGCGATGTCAGGGCAGGGCAATCCAGCCATTGCCAGCGCAGGCAGCCACGCACAGCATCTGTGTGTGAGTTGAGCGACTAGTTGTGCTCGCCATCAACCGAAACGTGCGGACGCTACCAACCGGTTGACCTTTCTCCACCAAACCTCAAGTCACCTCTGAACAGCGTAAGTATCCTGCACCGTTCATCGACACCGTGCACAAACCGCTATTTCCAACTACACAACGACTGTGGCGGCAACATCACCAACCAGTCAACAGGCACCGCAACCTTTATTTTGCGTTTCATCTCCTGGCGACAGAAACTGGCAACAATCAGCACTCACAGCCACCAGCACCTGTTCAGCGGCAACCACGATCGAATTGTCGAACCGTTCCTAATCATCTCGCTCTTCACCTTGTGTCTTATCCGTCACCACGGTCGTGAACTATCTGTCACCTTTCTTTCGATTCACAGAAAAATGGTCAACGTTCCCAAGACGCGCAGGACTTACTGCAAGGGCAAGCCCTGCAAGAAGCACACGTGAGTATCCCCGTCGACTATCAGCAGTAGCAGCAGCAGCAGTAGCATAGCAACCACCCGAAGTTGCTAGCAGTGTCAACAGCAGCGAACAAGCAAAACATCATGTGGTTCATCAACAAATACTCAGGCAAGGAGGAGCAGACACCCGAGGCTACGCAGACAGAGTATTATGCAGGTTAGACTTGTTATGGGACAGGCAGATTTGCGAGAGCTACACTGTGACTCGAAGCAGGCGTGTTGGAGATCATGTTCAAGTGCACTGGAGGAATGCTCTAGATCAAAGCACTGTGGTTTGCGCCACTCTGGCCATTGCACGATGGGCCATCGACGGAAAACTAGGGCTACAAGGATTGAGCATGTATCGCCTCTCCATCAGCGAGCATCAGTGATTTTCACAGGAGTTGGATAGGAACGAGTTGATGAGGAAGCTAAATATTCAGCACGACGATTGGGCCCATCTTGGATGAAAACTTGGGGAAGAAATTTCTTCTTTGTAGGATGTCGCACAGCATGAAACTGGACACGGAAAGGGAGAAGGATGTCTCAGCTGAGAAAGCGTTTGCAACGTCCTTGCCGCAGACGATCTCTACGTTGGACTGCTGCTGCGTTGCTTGCACGTATCTAGCAACTATCATGATCACATCGCTGACCTTCGCAACCTCACGCAATTCGGCACCAACCAATAACAGCCCTCACAAGATCACCCAGTACAAGACTGGTAAGGCTTCGCTCTACGCCCAGGGTAAGCGTCGTTACGACAGGAAGCAGAAGGGTTACGGTGGTCAGACCAAGCCCGTCTTCCACAAGAAGGCCAAGACCACCAAGAAGGTCGTGCTTCGTCTCGAGTGCACCCAGTGCAAGTACCGATCGCACGTTGCCCTCAAGCGATGCAAGCACTTCGAGCTCGGTGGTGACAAGAAGCAGAAGAACGCCGCCCTTGTCTTCTAAGCTTGTTGGTCGTCTTTCCGATTCCATCCTTCCATTCTCTTCTCTCCCCTTTTCGTCGGTCGAGTTCGGCTTGGTCTTGAATGCATGCATCGATGGATCGTGATCGTGACCTAGTTTCGACTCGCCGACATTCGCCCGTTTATGTTGTTCTTGGGGGCGTTTCAATGTTTGTGACGCTTTCATGAAAATTGCCGACTTGACTGTCGACGCTGTACTTTTTTCGATTCACCTGCGTCGAGAGGCAATACTGCCTCGTAAGCGCGATCATCACCACAAAACGAGGTGGCGGATCACTGTAGCCCCACCTCTCACACACTACACACGCAAAATAAGCATCTTTCTCTCGATTTCTCGATTTTCGGGTCTGCTCAGTGTTACGTGCTGGGTAGGATGGTGTGGACTCGATTAACCCCAAGGCGTGTGGGCGGGGATGCACGTGTTTGATGAAGGCGAAGGTGCATGCCTATAGACACGTTGTATTCACGCGCATAGTCAAGGGATGGGAATGAGTGGGAAGGATTGACTGAGATCTATGTGATGAGCAATGTATAACAGGGAGTTTCTAAGCAAAAGCGGAAGATTCGATGCCAGCCGCCTTTGCAGCGTTGGCGAACTCGGCCTTGACCGCGTCGGCGGCGGGAGCGGCCTCGGCCTTCTTCCTGTACTCTGCGAGCTTGGCGGCTTCGAGCTTTTCGCAAAGGGCGTCGAGTTCGTTGAGCTGCGCCTCGATGAGCTGCGGCGTGGGTGCCGAGGATTGGAAGTAGTTGTTGTCGGTGATGAGTTTGTTGAGCGCCTTCTTTTCCTTCTTAATCGCCTTCTTGGCGGCTTCCTTGAGCTTTTTCGCATCAGCTTTGGCAGCCTTCTCCTGTTCGGCAGCTTTGGCCTCTGATTCAGCTTTGCGCTTGGCTTCTTCTTCGGCCTTCTTCTTGTCTTCGGCAGCCTTGCGTGGATCGACGCCAGCAGAAGCACCATTGGCGCCAGGACGACCTTTGTTCTTCTTGGCCTCGCGAGCAGCTTTGTCTTCAGCCTTGAACTGCTTGATACGAGGGTCGATGGAAAGCGCCTTGTCGACGAGGTTGCGCAGACGAGCGTTGTCCTCCTTCTTTCTGCGAGCACGTTCATTTCGGTTCTTCTTCTCAGTGTATCGCTTATCGTCACGGTTGTCGGAGCCCTCGTTGATCTCCTTGTCAAGGTACTCGAACGATCGCCACGAGTCAAAGTTGTAGAAAAAGTCGTAGAACTCGTTGACCTGGTCACGCGTCGAGTTGGCGTCTCCAAGCTTGGGTACCGGTCCGTTCTTGGGCTCGGAGAAACGTCCCTCGCGCTCAAAGATGGGACCCCAGAGAGCGTAGAACTTTTCAGCAGCCTCCTTACCTGTGGGAACGGCTTCATCGTCGATCGACTCGTCAACAGAATCAAACTGGCGACGCTTCTCGGGGTTGCTCAAAATCTCGTGTGCTTTGGCGATACACTTGAAGAACGAGTCGTCGGAAGTGAGGCCCGAAGAGCCGGCTTTCTTGTCGGGGTGGTGCTTGAGCACCTTCTTGCGGTGAGCGATCTTGATCTGCTCCTGAGTCGCCTTCCATCGCAAAGCCGACAGACCAAGCACCGCATAGTGGTCTTGCGTCTTCCACTCCTTGGGGTCGCGGGCGAGGAGCTCCTCGGATTCCTCCTCGTCACCGACGCCGGCATCATCTTCTCCATTGGCAGCAGCGGCGGCGGCAGCGGCGGCAAGAGAATCCGAGATGATCTTGTCGTCCTCGGCAAAGGTGAGCTTGTTGAGCTCTCGTCGCTTGTGCGCGAGGAAGGCAGGCCCAACGGGCTGAAGGACGTGGGTAGAAGGCGCCGAGAGGGTACTAGCCGACGACTGGCCAGGCTTGAAGCCGGCAGGAGCCGCCGAGAGCTCGTAGGGAAGGTCGATAAAGACGGACATGATTGGGACTAGATGATGATGGCAAAGAAGGTGACAGCGTGTGTGCCGTCTTTCAAAATCTTTTTGGCCGTATTCGTGATTTGCACGTTGATTCGAGCATTCGTGATTTGTCTTCTCGTGTCGATCAAACCGAGATGCTTTCTCAGCAGCAAAGCGCCAACTCTGTGACGCTTCTTCGTGCTTGGCCTAAAATCGTGAATCACGAATCATGACATCGCGAAAATCACGAATAATTGTCGAAAAAAGTTTTGGTTTTTCAGATTTGGCACCACGCAAAACTCACGAACAAACGAAGTGGTAAACACTGATCGGGATCGGGAAATTGAATCGTGAATCGTAAAACATGAAATCACGAAGAATCCAATCGTGAATAATCGTGACTGTGCTTTGTTCGTATCTCTGAGCGCGAGAGCGTGAGTCAAGCTTCACAAATAGAGTCACGAGTGACAGGACAGATCTGAGCTACGCTTGGCTTGGCTTTCTCGCACAAGAAAAAGTGTACTTGGCTCCAGCCAGACGGAAATCCAACACTCAACTGCTTCTTCATTCTCGTCCTCTTGCCCTAGCAAAAGCCCTGATACATCATGATCGACCTCTTGCTTCTCCAGCCCGACAAGGGCGGCAATCCGCAACTCGTCAAGGATTCGCAAAAGAAGCGAAACGCCTCCGAGGAGCTCGTCGACGAAGTGCTCGCCCTCTACAAGAACTGGGTTTCGCTTCAAAAGGATCTCGATGTCGCGCGTCGAGATGTCAACGCCGTCCAGGCTGAGATCACCAAGCTGCGCAAAGCCAAAGAGAACGCCGATGAGCAGATGGCCAAGAAGAAGGAGCTCGATGCCAAGGTCAACCAACTCAAGCCTACCGTCGTAGCTGCCGAACAGGAGATGAAGACCAAAGCCATGCAGATCGGCAACATTGTCGGCGACAAGGTACCTATCAGCAATACCGAAGACGACAATGCCGAGCTTCGCAAGTGGCACCCGGATGGGCCCAACGCACAGGTGGAGAAGAAGGAGGGCATTTTGAGTCACCACGAGGTCATGTACCGCCTGGAACTGTTCGACACGGAACGTGGAACCAAGATCTCGGGTCATCGTGGATTCTTTCTCACTGGCGACGGTGTCGATCTCAACCAGGCGCTCATCAACTACGGCCTGGACTTTTTGCGTAAAAAGGACTACAAGAAGATCATGACGCCCTTTATGATGCGTAAGGAAGTCATGGCCAAGACGGCGCAGCTCGACCAGTTTGACGAAGAGCTTTACAAGGTGACGGGGGATGAAGATGACAAGTACCTGATCGCCACCTCGGAACAGCCCATCTCGGCGCTGCACTCGGATGAAGTGTTTACCGAACCCGCCAAGCAGCTGCCCATTCGCTACGCCGGCTACTCGACCTGTTTCCGCAAAGAAGCCGGATCGCACGGCAAGGACACCTGGGGAATCTTCCGTGTCCACCAATTTGAAAAAGTGGAACAATTCTGCATCACCGACCCCGCTTCGTCATGGGACATGCTCGAACAGATGCTCGCCAACTCGGAAGAGTTCTACCAGTCGTTGCAACTGCCGTACCATGTTGTAGCCATCGTCTCTGGTGCGCTCAACAACGCAGCTGCCATGAAGTACGACTTGGAAGCCTGGTTCCCGTTCCAGGGAGAGTACAAGGAGCTTGTCTCGTGCAGCAACTGCACTGACTACCAGTCCAGACGTCTGGACGTGAGGTGCGGTTTCAAGAAGCCCGGCGACACCAAGCAGACTTTCGTTCACATGCTCAACGGTACGCTTTGTGCTACCGAGAGAGCGCTCTGCTGCGTGGTCGAGAATTGGCAGACTCCAGAGGGACTCAAGATTCCCCCACCACTCCAGCCCTACATGGGCGGAAGGGACTTCTTGCCTTGGGTCAGGGAGTTGCCCAAGAACACGACTAGCCAAAAGAAGAAGTAAGAGAGGTCGACCACTGTTTTCTCGTACAAAAGCATCCCTTTCCTGCAGCGTCTCACCTTGGGCCGATTTTCCAGGTGCAAACTACACCCACACAACCAGACACGCATTTCGACACACATAGTCCTGTGTAAATAGGAGTCGTACCTGACCAACCGACAAGGTGAGAACCATCTAACGTAGTAGCTGTTCAGAATGGAATGCGAAAACTCTACAGTGCCAGAGTGCGAAATGGAATGCGGATTCGTGATTGCATCGACTTCAGAACCACTCGTGAGCGTGACCAGCCTGTTCGGCAATGCACACATCGATGGAATCGCCAAAGTAGCCGGGCTCTTGGTGGTTCAATGCGGTGACACATTGTGAATGGCCATCAGTGTCGCCGAGAACGTAGCAGAGATATCCCACGGGGGCGATGAAGGCTTTGTCTGTATAGTCGACCAACGCTTTGGGCTCTCTTGCAGCTATGTCTACACCGGCGGGGATAGTGGGGAAGTTGAAAGCCTTGCTACTTCGTACCGATCGATGTGCGTGTTGCAGGAGTGGCACGATAGACGGATCGCCAGTAGTGGCTAGGTAGTGTGCGAGGCGCCAGGGTGTGCGACAAGCGTTCCAGTTGAGTGCACCGTCGTGTTCGGATTCCAGCAATTTGGCGCGCGCTGGTTGCCAGGTTTGGCTCATAGTGTTGTACGTCAGAAAATCGGGTAGCAGACCTGTGCTTCCACCACAGCAGAGCGCTGCTTGTTTCGTCGATTGCAATACCCACTCCCACCGACTTCGCTCGGAAGCGTCGGAATGCATACGAGAAAATAGCGCGAAGGCGGAAAGGATAAAGTCGCTCGTTCGCGTGGAATCGTACAACTTTTTTGCCTCTGCAGAATCACAATTGGCCCAATCGCCAAGTAACGGCGTCCCGAGATGCGGATGAATCGTATACTTGAGAATGGCACTCGCCAACCGATCCGCTTCCAACTTGTATCTCTGATCGCCAAACGTCTTTGCGCCAAGGTAGAGCGAAGACGCAATATCAATGTCTCCATCGGTAGCCGAGGTTCGACCGTCTTCTTCCACATATGGCTCTACGGATGCATTGGAACCAGGCTGGTGAGGAGAACGTATTTGCCAACACATCAATCCGTGTTCGTTACGGAAACCTTGGAAGAAAGCCAGCAGTCCGTCGAAATCGGATCGGTTGCGATGGAGCACAGAAATGAGCATAGCATATCCGTGCGCTTCCGAGCAGGTGATTGCATTGCCATTATCGCCTTTGCCATTGTAGTAGCAGTATAGACCGACCGCGGAGCTGCGCAAATATGTGTCTCTCCATCGCACGTACTTGGCCTCCATCTTTAGACTTGATTGTCTTTGTGATTGCGGCCGTTGTTGGTGCTCGTTGTGGGATAAGCACGGTCCCTGGTCAGGTCAGACAGAGTGTGTGTGATAGTGCACGTGTGCCGCATACAGCTTTTCGGCGCCGTGTTGGCATTCATCGACCTTCACCTGCACGGACCGCCAACGAAACAGCCTCCCGCAAGCCGTGACTCACACCTGTTTGCATGTTGGGGTTCACGATTCGTGATTCGTGTTTTGTTTGCCAAAGCATAACTTACGTGATAAATCGTGAATTCGTGATTCTTTCTTCTACAAAATTCACGATTCACGATTATCGCTCGCTTGTCGCCAACTTGTTCCTACCTCGAACCGCCGGCTAGCAAGCTGAAATGTATGCCAGCCACCAACGCATTCAAGTTCTCCCCACCCGACTGCTGTCGAACAACAACGTCTTGATTCAAGCGTGAGCACAAAGACTAAGCAAGACCCCACATGCACCACACAATTTGGGCTCATTTGCTCTGCTTTTCTTCAGTGGCTGTCGGATGATATCATATCAAGATTTTGATTGAATACGGCTCACCCTTTCTGACAGGGACCGCAAGATGCATGTGGGTGAATGCGGAGGAAGAAGGATCGACATAGTGTACATGACAGTATATGAGAGGGGGAGGTCGAATGACCAGCGCCGTTTCCTGGATCCCTTACGACGGTATCACCTTGAACAAGGGGACGAACCTCGTTTCCAAAGCTAAAGCTGGATGGGGGAGTACGACCCTGGGGCTGAAAAAAGGGGAATTTCAGCAGGGGAGAGGCATGACAACGGGTTCTCTTCGTGATGTTTGTTGATTACGCGATCACGGAATTACATTTTGGGGGTAAGGCGCGCGGGACCTGCTGCTAGAGTTGTATCCCACAGTAGGAGAGCAGGATGATGCGCTTAGTAGAAGAAGCCGAGGATCTTGCCGGCAACGTGCTTGCGACGAGCCTCCTCGTGGTCCATGATACCGGCCGAGGTGGTCAGGACGACGTAACCGAACGAACGCGCGGGCAGGAGCTGCTGAACCCAGTTCTCAATCTGACCGAGCTGGACGTTGAAGCGCGGCGAGATGACACCACACTTGTTGATGCGGCCGTTGAGCTGGATGACAACCTTACCGGAGCGGTGGTCGTCGACCTCCTCGAACTCGCCAATGTAGCCTGCGATAATGCAACAGTGAACGACCAATAGCAGCCAGGTCAGTCAATCCGAATCGTAAGCCGAATCAGTGCCAGCACAGCAAGACATGCACATCGCATCTCGACGGGGGAAAGACCAGGAGCGAACCAGAAAGGGGTCACGGAAGAATAATGTAGCACGCCAGAAATTTGCGCAGATTCGAGGTGAGCATATATGAGCCCCTCCACGCGGTAAGCATAGCAATTGCAGCTTTGCTTTTCCGGAGCCTTAAAGATGAACGCTGGTGTGTGCAACCTTCTCGCAAAGAGAATGTCACAAGCCAGATGCCCATTAGTTATAACTCCGGGAATGATTGGTTGTTTTGGTTTCCTAGCCGACTTTGTCTTGCCACATAGCTTTCCCGCGATGCAAGGAGAACGCCGACCCCCTCACAGCTGCGTCGAATCGACCATCCCTCCCGCTGTCTACTCGTCCAATGCACTACTGCGAAATCCTTTCCACTTTGTCGAAGATGAACATGATGAGGGAGAAAGATGCGATGTGATGCCGTGCGATGTCACGACGAGGCGATGAAAACTTACCGTGCTTCTGCATAACCGAGAGGAACTTGATGACGACCTTGGACGAGGGTCGGACAAGCACCTGGCGCTTACCCTTGCGCTCGGCGTTGACAATGCTGTTAAGAGCGTCGTTCTGTTGAGTTGAACACGAGGGTGGAAAGAGGCATTAGCGTTGAGTTCGGAGCGAGGTGGGCTAATAGCGACATGACTGCTGAGAGCGCAAGACTTACAAGAACGGAAATGCGAACCATGATGGGCGATTATGTGATCTACTGGGCAGGTACAGGTGAAGCAAAGGGCGGAAAGATTGGTGGTAAGTTGGATGACCTGTTCTGCACCAGTCGTAATTACTAGTGACGTCCCCAACACGAGCCGACCGAGCAAGGTGAATGCAAGCGCGGGTTGCCAAGAGATGGATCTGGAGAGGTACAGGCCGGCTAGATACGGGCTACCGTGCACATGTCCAAAGTTGGTGCACGGAAGGGTCGTTTGAGGAATGCTGATGCCGAAGTCGAGGCGAGAGCACTGGAATGAACGGAGAGCGCTACAATACCAATGGAATTGGTCCTCTCTGCTAACGCTGTGCTCGACTGCGATCGATTGTGACAACACGTCTGCATGTGCCATTGCCATGAGCTGAGAACCAACGAGCTGGTCGGGTTGTTTGTAGATGCATTCAAGATTTGCAAGCAAGTGAATTACACATGCTTTATCCGGCGTCGATACAAAGTACGAATACTGCCGACAGTACTGCTCTTGCTGGTTCAGAACACATTGTGCCGGCCTGAGATTTGTCGAGCTGCATGTGTTTGCAATCAATGTCGGATAGAGGCTGGCTGCTTGTGATGGCTTTACTTGTCTCGAACGATGGTCGGTGGCTGACTCGGTCGGTCGACGATGGGAGGTGGCTGCAAATGCTACTAACCTTGAAGAGGTGATGACCAGAGGACCGGTTGATAAAAGATGGTGTAGGAGAGGAGAAGCTGAAGGGATACAGTGATACAATGTCCACAACGACGCCGGCCATCTGCACTGTTCATGAGCATGATTCGCAATAGATTCTCGCACTCACTCTGACACACACACACACACACACACACACAGAACGAGCCTTTGTCGTCCAACATGTCTCGTGTGCATCCTTCTCTGTCTGCTGGTCTGCAACCCTAAAATTCCTGGATAGTTCTCTTAGCTGTTATTGAAACCTGTCCTCTCTCTCTCGCCCGCGTGTCTGGCTGCTTTCTTCGCAAGCTCCCATTTCTCACAACCAAGCTTCTCGTTCGCTGCAAACAAGGCAGCAAGCCAACACCATTTCAATGCCAGACCGAATTTTCTGACGATAATATGTTCTAATTACAATTTTGCAGGAAATGTCACGTGCAGGATCGCGGCCGAGTCAACTCAATACAACAAATTTGGATTCTTATTTTGGTGAGCAGAACAAAGAGTTTAGGTAGGCAGACGGCGCGAGTTGAGCATGGCTTCAACGGAGCCTAATGAGCTGCCAGATTTCCAAAGGAGCAGCGAGATTGGCAATGTCGCAACTAGGGACGGCGGAAGCGACAGTCAGAAGCTAGCCAACCAGTCAGCCCGTCAGCGACTCACCAGACTTGTCGCAGCCAGAGAGACGGTGTCAGAGAGCCAGAGCAACAGCCAGCCAGTGTGCCAGACCGAGTCAAGCCAGTCTTGAACTTCTTCATCATCTTCCTCACGATCACACTCCACCGTCACCTTACTCTAACGTCAAGAATCAGTCAATATGGTAAGCATCGACAATAAGCAGGCGCGACGTACGACACATATGCCACCAACGGACACAGCTACAGCGGCAGCATCACTAGCATTGGCTTTATAGACGATTTTCGACGTCAATCGTACGTTTCCACCATCACCGTGGCAGACGCCGACATCACACATCACTGTGCTACAGCACAGTTTTGTAGCACTTCGGATTACCGCCATTACAACAGCGCACCAATAGAGACATGGTTCGAAGACACGTCATTCAGGTTCCATATGTCGCAAGACTGGAATATCGGAATCGTAAAGAAAGCGGATGGTGTCGACAGACGTGAGCGGAAGGGAAAGACTGGAGAATACCTGCAATTTGTGAAGACTCGGAACGAATCATGCACCGTGGAGGATGGTGAACTCGACATCGAGATGGCGCTGGAAGCGTCATGAACACCAATCTCTTAGCTTCAGCTCAGCCCAGAACGTCTACTGTGAAAGCACCTGCAACAGATACTTGGTATTTATCGCGTGCTGTTTGATCAATCGCAGTGCTCCAGTACACCAAACACTGCCTTGGTACTACGACGGCGTCGGCAGGTCTAGCAACATACACGCAACTCATACCAGCATCGAGTGCATCTTCTGTATCAAAGGCACACCATCCTCCTCTGCCGTAGCTGTCGTCTTGCAATTGTCGCCAATTCAACGTCAACGTCGTGCTGCTACACATGTCGCCATTTTTCATGCTCGCGCAACAGATAGCTGACTTTGCCTTGTTTGCTTTAACGCCAACTCATTCCATCAACATCGTAGGGTCGAGTTCGCACCAAGACTACCAAGCGTGCCTCGCGCGTGCTCATCGAGAAGTACTACCCGCGTCTCTCGAACGTCGACTTCCACCAGAACAAGCGTGTCATCGATGAGGTCGCCATCATCCCCTCCAAGCGTCTTCGTAACAAGATCGCTGGTTTCACCACCCACCTTATGAAGCGTATCCAGCGTGGTCCCGTCCGCGGTATCTCGTTCAAGCTTCAGGAGGAGGAGCGTGAGCGCAAGGACCAGTACGTTCCCGAGGTCTCGGCCCTTGACACCTCGGCCCCTGGCAGCCTCGAGGTGGACCCCGACACCAAGGACATGCTCCGCTCGTTCGGTTTCGACAGCCTCCCCGTCACCGTCACCGCGCCTGTCACTGCGTACCAGGCTCCCGAGCGCCGTGGACGCCACGTGCCCGGTGCCGGCCGCCGATAAGCGCATCGGTCCGACGCACTTGTACTACCACCACCTTTATGATTCGCGCGCATCACACCGGCAGCAGCGCTGGCACTTTGTGGTCTTCTGCAAGTCTCTTGCGCGGTTGTTGATTCATTCTAGCACTCTTTACGCACACACATATCACACACATGCACCGTCTCTGACGGTGCTTTGACCTCGATTCGTTGTACTGCAACTTTCATCCCACTTTTGACGGGAACGCACTTCGTATCCCTCACCAAAATACAAACGGGGTTCCTCGCAGAAGAGGAGTTCTATTAGGCTTTGATCTTGGCTGTTCTTGTGCAGACGTGTTTGCAGCGAGCGATCACGGAGCGTTGCGACCGTGACCAGGGCTGTGAATAAGGCAGGCGTGAGGCTCCATGTGAGAGAATTTGCGACAATCACGAATCGTGAATTCAGCACGAAGGACAGCCAAAGCACGAAGGCAAGGCGGTTGGTTGCTTCGTTCGTCTGAAAGCAGGTGTAACACTCTGCCTTTTTTTGGCCATCGGGGTGAAACGCGTCTCACGTCTGAGTCGTGAGTGTCTGGGTGTTTTCCAGGTTGCATAGCTGCGAGTGTGAAGCCGTGGGCGTGAGCGTGAGCGAATCGCCAAGGTGTTGGGACCGTTTGGACTTTCGTTGCGCTGGCGAGACGAGGGATTCGTGATTTTTTGGTTTGCCACTCACGACTCTTCTGCAAGCATCTCGACGTTTAAGCAACTCAACGGCAGGCAAGTGGTTTGTTCTTGCTGGTGCTTGCAAGTTTCGTGATTGTGTCTGACGTGCAAAGTGATGAAGCTAGCAGCATGTCTGCCTCCCCGCTCTCACGTCCTGGCCCATCAACATGCGCGTCTCAACTTGAGCGTTGTGCAGGTTAGCACTGGCTTCGCCATGGTTGCGCTTGGAAGGCGGTTTCACAGCACGCCCAGTGCAAGCTTCGAATACAAGTGGGGCGCGGACAACTTGGACGAGATGCGATCGGGATCCATGACCGGCGGACGAAAGCTGCCCAAGACGTGGGCGAACACGCACGGTGACAAGTCGCCGGACGATGCGTCGACATCGATCAAAGCCAAATCCAAAGCCAAAGCCAGCAGCAGAACTCATGCTTGGGGAAGGCCAAAGATGAATCCCTTGCCGTGGAACTACACTGATGCACAAAGGGACAAAGAAGCCAGACTGCAAGAGTTGGAGCGCGGGCTCGAGGTATACTCGCACAAGTGTCCGGCTGGACCACCGCTTGTCTCTGGTACGTGTTTCCTCAACGCGCGAAGCAAAGCGTCTTCGTCATCACACACGCTCGATCAGCCGCTCTTATCTGACGACACAACATCCAGAGACAAATCTGCACGACTCAAAATGCCGACACTCGCCTACACAGCCAACTACGACGAAGCCTGCGATCTTCTTCACTGCCTAGGACCAGGTCCGATGGGACTCGATCTCGAATGGAATTACTCGCGCGCCGGTGTTCACCGCACCGCACTCGTCCAAATCTGCTCTTCGTCGCTGATTCTCATCATTCATACATCCGCCATGTCACATCGCATCCCACCTCTGCTCAAACACATCCTCCAAGACCCGAGCATTGTAAAGACGGGCGTAGCTATCAAGAACGACGCGCTCAAATTACAACGCGACTACGCGATCGATGCGCGCAACGTGGTGGAGCTGAGCAACTTTGTCAAGTTGGCGCAGCCGCACAGATGGGCAGGACACAGTCATCTGATCAGCTTACGAGACCTGACGAGAATCTATCTGGGAAGAAAGCTGCGTAAGGACAGTGTCAGGGTGAGTGATTGGGAGCGGTATCCGTTGGACGCAAAACAGATCGAATACGCGGCCAGCGATACATTTGCTAGTCTGGAAGTGCTCAGAGCAGCTGCAGAGTATTTCAAGCCGACTGCGGAGCATGTATGCAGGGAGAGAGAGTTGTTGGATTCATTGGATCGCACAGATCAGGACCGAACGAGCACGGTGATGCATCTTGATCAAGCGCTCAAGTTGAGCGCATACGATTTGTATCAGGAACGCATAGCGGGCGACCAGGCGAAGAAACGCAAGCAAGAGCAGCAGACTCGAACGGCGTTGCGCGACATTCAACCGAATGCACAGCCACGCCGTTGTTCTCCGTCCAATCTGACCCCAACAAAGCCCATTGAAGCAAACCCCGTTGAAACAAAACCCGCGCTAACCGCCAAGCAAGCCAAAAGTTGCAGCAGCAGCGACAAATGGCAAAGCGACGATGACGACTTTATCACGGTAACACGTGTGCTTCTGGCGCACGAACGAGCGATGAAACGTTGGCTCTACTCGCGTCAAACGCTGAGCCAAGTCGCGTCTTCGAGCAAAGTCAAAGTCAATACGGTTGCGCGCTACATTCTCAAGGCACTCAGCGAGGCCGAAAGCAAACGACTACCAGGCAGCGTTCTGGACGATTTTACAGGCACCGACCAGCGCAGACTAGCAGCAGAGCTCGAGGAACAACGTTCGCAGTGCGACTTGTCTCTAAAACAGTATAGAGCTTTGGCAAAGACGATGGGCTGGCAAGATGCGGTAGACTGCGCGCGCGTCCGCGAAACTGAGCGAGACAGCGACAGGACAGGCGCACAGCCGGTGAAACGCGCAGAACAAGCAAAGAGCGCTCCTTCCTCCAGCGCTGCGGTCAAAAGCGCAGCAGCGACTGAGAAGCAGCGTCGTTCAGCGTTGTTCATCGAGCTCAGCGAGAGTTGACCAAGTCGACGTGGACGATATTTGCCGTCGAGTATACGAGAGTCGAGCCGCTCCACAACGCATGATGCGGCTTACTGCTTAGTTTCATGATCAGCCTTGGTGTGCCGATGGATTGCTGCGGCAACAGTAGCATGGCCGGGTAATCACACGACGATCGGCTGCACGAGCACTTGGTCTAGGCAAGCGTTTGATCGCATGAGTTTTCGCTAATGTACAGTATCCTGAATGCAGTTGTTCATGACTGCGACGTTTGACATAGGACCAATTAGACAGTGACGGTGGATGGTTATGCTGCTGCCGCCTGTTGCTGGGCCTTGGTCTGCAGCGCTACGATCTGTGGTGCGATTATTCAGCACGATACGAGATGCGGGTCCAACGTCAGCATGTCTCGACTTTCGCTCGACTTTCGAGGAAACAAGCACGAAGCGTATGGCGACTGGATTCAACTCACCTCGATCTTCTTCTTGTCGGTCTTTTCGGTAAAGTCCTTGATCTGTGCTTCTACCCTGTCACTGTTACATATTGTCGCATTCCACCGTCAGTTGACAAATGCCAAGATTGGTATAGATGCCAAACAAGGTAGCTCGAGCCACTTACATTTCGGCCTTGATAAACTCGATCCTCTTTTCGACGTTCGACTTGGCTTCCACCTGATCTTGCTTCACCAGCACGGGTCCGATCAGCTTGTAGACCTGGTTGTCCTGCTTGAGCTTGCTAAACTCTCTTGCCACCTGTTCGTTTTCGCGCAGTTGCGAGTCGAGCTGCTGCCTCGCTTCCACCGCCGTTTGGAACGCTGTCAGAAATCAAGCCGAAACGCTCAGCCAACAACACTCGACTGGTAAGCTGTGGTGGTCGCAACTGTTAGTGAGGCTTACAATCTTGCAACTTCTGGTACTCTGTTACCGCTGCCTCCATAATGTATGTATGTGTGTGGTTGATCGAGGTGGAGATGGAGAAGAGCTCATGCTTGAACCTGGTCTTTGCGCAACCTCCTGCAGAACAACACTAGAGGAATTTAACAGGCAAGTCTTCGAAACGTGTAATTCGTGATTCGTGATTCTTGATTCACGGTTCTCGCGCTGAGTTCAAACCTGGGCTTTTTGAAAAACAAATTCTGAACTCACGACTTACAAAAAAAAAAGAGCGGAACATCACGAATCATGAATCACGAATAATCGTGAATCGTAAGTCCTCCACTTTTCCTGAATCGTGAGCAACAAGCACGAAGTGTTCCTTCTGACTCTGAACGCTGTGCAACCTCTCTCCTCGTACCTTTCAGTATACCTTGGAGGAACGTCGACTGCAAAGGGGAGAGAGATGTCTGCGAACGGCGATTCTACTGGAGAGGCAGATGCCGCTTCGGCCGTCAAGGTGCCGAACAGCCCATCGACCGCGTTTGCTGCGCTGTCGCTGTGCGACCAACCGTCGTCGTCCTCTTCACCCCAGTGCTCGACGTCATCCGCGCCGTTCACTCCAGCACACATCAAAGAGATCGCATCCTCAACCGCGCTCGTAGCACAACTCGATGCGGCTCGAAAGAGACCCAAACCACTCATTCGGTCCACGGGCCACATCGTCGAGCGTACTGATTCGCACGTCAATTCAAATGACGCTGATCACCACCATCTACTTTCATGGAAAGTTGCCGAATTCGCCTACCGAAAGACCACATCGATAGGATCGGAACTCCCCACTCTTGCACGTGGCCTCTTCACAGAGCGTATCGGCTGCTCGTCTGCAGCCGAAAAGCACCGCATCGTAGTACGAGGCTACGACAAGTTCTTCAACCTCGGCGAGATGGCGTGGACGAAACCTGAATCGATCTCGCGCTACACCACCGCACCATACGTTCTCACATTCAAGGAAAACGGCTGCATCATCTTTGTCTCTGCGCTTTCGCCTGATGAGCTTGTGGTGACCTCGAAGCATTCGCTAGGCTCGATCGAAGGTGCCGACATTACGCATGCACAGAAGGGACACGAATGGCTGCTCTACCACCTGGCCTCGGTAAAGCGAACCGAGCAACAGCTCGCGCACGAGCTGTGGCGACGCAATGAGACTGCAGCATTCGAGCTGTGCGATGACTCGTTCGAAGAGCACGTACTTGCGTACTCGGCCGCAAGATCCGGATTGCACCTGCACGGGCTGAATGCCAACTCGCCCGAATTCCGCACGCGCACCATGCCGGAAGTGGATGAGTTCGCGAACGAGTGGGGATTCATCCCAACACGCTGGCTGCAGCTGGACAGCTTGGACCAAGTGCAGAGCGTTACAAGCAGGATCGAGCAGACGGGTGCATGGGAGGGTGAGCCAATCGAAGGTTTCGTCATCCGCACCCACATGCCCGACGCCAAAGCGATGCAAAGCTTGGCTGAAACAAACGTGGTCAGCCCACCGTATGCGCCTGGACAAGCTTGGTTCTACAAAGTCAAGTTCGACGAGCCGTACCTCATGTACCGAGACTGGAGGGAACTGGCACGCAAGATGGTCAAGGACAAAGCTGAGTGGGAGACGAAAGTTGCGAGCTTGCCTGCAGCATGTACAGGTCATGATTCGCTCGACGAGGCCGCTCCGTCACTTACGATTGTGCAAGCCGAATCGTCCGCCTCGATACCGGACAACAACGTTGCTCACCTCGGCGATGCGGATGATTCGGACGCCAAAGGCTCGTCGAAAGCAGCGATCAAACGAGCACGAAAGCGGCTCGCCAAGCAGACGGCCAAGCAAGCGGCCGCGCATCGCACCGCCGCACAAGCAGCTGGTCTACTACCTCCTTCGCCCCCGCAACCGCGCTCCAAACGACCCGAAACCGCTCTCTTCATCCAATGGTGCTACGACCGACTTTACGGCAACGCCGCTGCACAGGTCAAACCTCAACCTCAGCTCTTCGCCGGTCTGGCGCAGAACAAGGGTATCATTGCGATGCGAAATGCATTCCTGGCTTACCTTGCTGCTCATCACGCGTCCACTAGTCCAAGTACAAGCGCTGATGAGGCTGCCAGAGACGCGGAGCAAGACACTCGCCCGTATACGAAAACCATCCTTGCACCGATCGCCGTACCCGGGTGTGGAAAGACAGTGCTGGCCGTAGCTCTGTCGTCGCTCTTCAATGTCGGACACGTGCAATCGGACGACTTTAAGAAGAAGACGGGCTTCTTGTCGGCGATCGAAAAGCATGTGCGTGCGCACGCTGCCGATGCCAACTACGTCGTGTTCGCAGACAAGAACAACCATCTTTTGCAACACCGTGACGAGGTGATCCAACTTGGAGCGCGACTTTCGCAACCAGCTGCACTACCGACAGGCAAGAAGCGCAGGCAGGTGGCCGACGTCGGTCGCGTTCGGACCGTGGCACTAGCATGGGAGCTGGACACGGTGCCGCTGAACACGCTGCACCGCATCTGTGCGAGCCGGATCGAAGCACGAGGGGATAACCACCAGACGCTGGTCGCCGATGCGGACGCGGCGAGTGTGAGTGGCTTAAAATCGCACGAGGTGGTGCTCTGGAGGTTCTTGGAGGCGCTGCAGCCGTTTGCGAGCAGCGACGCGAAGGGAGAGGGGGACGAAGGGTATGGCGATGCGAGGTTTGACGAGGTGATCAGGTTGGGTGTTGACATGTCGGTCGAGGAAAATCTGAGGAGGGTGGTCAACGCGATGGCGGACAAGGTGGGATGGGAGATGCCGAGCGACGAGAGGTTGAGGGATGCCTTGGATTTGGCGGCAAGGTGGAAGGTGGAGAACAAGTTGATAAGCAAGTCTGTTCCTGGCAGTGGCGCGGATGCGTCGAAATCGAGCACAGACGCAACCATGATTACGCCTCGGTACTTTGGATTGGCAGTTGAGCTGGATGTGCGACAACTGCTCGATTCCATGCTGCTCACCACCGATGCGGTAGACGAGGGCATCTTGCGCTTCTACACAAGCATGCGCGATAGTAACCGTCTCAACCGACGTCCGCACATCACGCTCGTTCACCACTCGAGTCGATCCGCCCCCTCCACCAGCTCGCCCAACAACGCCGATGAAAAATGGTCCTTCTACACCACGCTCCTCTCACAACCGCTAGACCACGCCTCATCCACATCGTCGCCCACCGGCGCACATCTAGTATTCAACGTATCCATCAGTAATCTGCTCTACGAACCCGACACATTATTCACGCTCCCCGTAGACCAGATCACTCCGCCCGACATAATCCACTCGCGCTTTCACCACCTCCACTATCCCCCCCCTCCATCCCCACCCTGGACACCACATATCACCCTAGCTACCCATCCCAACATCCCACCCTACGAGGCTAACCGACTCGTCTCCCAATGGATCTCAAACACCCACCACGCAAACGTCCAAGTCCTCAACCTACCTACCCAACTTACCGTCCAAGCTAGGGTTTTCGCCATGTCCTGACACATTCCCCGCCCCAACCCCCTACCACTGTCGCCTCTACATTCACCAATCACACCTACACACCGTCACCAAGAACCCGCCAAAAAAGCTGGATTCAACGCTCATCTTAATCTAGCAAAGACAGAACACGAGCGTCGCGATCAAGAGACCGACGTGCAGAACTCAAACCTTAACGTATATCAAAAGTCTGAGCCAACCCACCATCCTTCCTAGCATTGTACAATCGATAGTCAACCAAATCTACGCATCAAAGTAGAACAGCTTCTTTCGGTGTGGTTGGAATCCCATCTGGAGCCTCTTGCCATCGCCATCAGTATTCACATCGTTGGTCGAAACGTTGGTTCGATCCTGACCTAAATGCTTTGCGAGGCCGCCTGCATCCAGGCCCCAGGCGGGATCGTACACGTCGTGAGTCTCGCGATCGGGCAGCTGCAAGATGGGGTAGGTCTTGAGACCCGACAACTGATCGTAGCTCCACGTGCGCGCGGGCTCATGCGGACGCGCGGGCTCATGTTGCTCCGCATGCTGAGACGCCAGCGTGCCGTCTTCAGACGCACGCACCAATCCTGCATCGGTCGATGTGAGCGGCTGCACACCACCTCTGCTAGCATGCATGCCCAGCGAAGATCGCGACCGCGGTGGTGGCATCAACGACGTCCGGTGATGTCGTCGACTGTTCGGCGCGCCCATTGCCGATGTAGGCCTGGAAACAAAGTCGCCCGAGGTGAGATCTTGCGATGTCATTTCACCTCCATCCTCAGGAACACTTGGCGTTGGGCTTCGATGCAGTGTCACAGGCATCGTCGAGTGTCGACCGTACACGGGCTGACCCGCGCTGGTGGGCATCGTACCTAGGCTCATGACGTGTCCTAGAGTCACCTGCTCATCTGCTTGACCAGCTGCGATTTGGACATCCGATCCCGATGAGCCACCGCGATGGTTGTGTCCGTGACTGTGGCGACCGTGGTGGTGATGGTGGGAGTGAGGGTTCTGATGCTGATGCTGATGCGCGTACTGGTGCTGGTGCTGGTGTCCAGAATGGTGATGATGATGATGATGATGATGTTGCTGTCCCTTCTGGCCCGGATTGATGCACTGTCGAGTGGCAATAGCAGCAGCGTGACCATAACTCATGCTCTGACGGTGGCCACCCTGATGCGCGTGAGCAGCGGCCGACATGTCGGATGAAGAAGGCGGCGAAGCAATTGACGTCATGGCACCCCATCCGAGGCCCTTGGCTCGCGGCGAAGTGCCAGCGCTGTAGGGTAGAGAATGGTAACCCGCCGCGCTGTTAGGTCGCGATGAACTCAAAGCAGCGCGAGCTGCGTCCTGCGTCAGAGCCAAACTGCTGTGGTAAGGGCTGCGCATCAGCGTCGGCGAATGGGGCGGCTGACCGTTGAGGATGGCCTGTTGATGCGACGAGCCAGCACTGCCAACATACATCTGAGGCGTGTTGCCAGCTGTCCAGGCACGACCGGTAGAGTAAGCTCGACCACTTCTTGGCACCTGTCCGTACAAGTTGGTGCTGCTGCCGGATCGACTGATGGGGGCGAGCAGCGGAGGCAACACGGAAATGTCACGGCTTCTGCGTCTGCTGGCTTTCTTCTGAGCAGCGTCAGCGTCGGTGAGCCGCGTGAAGCTGTCGACGCGGGCGCGCGCGAGTCGCTGTGCTGGATCCGCTGCTGCTGCTGCTGCTGCCCCATCTTCGGTCTTGGTCTCGGCAGGTGAAGAATCGCCAGGGATGCCGCCTTGGCCAATCTCGCTTACATAGGCGGGAACGCGACCACGTCGGATGGTGGGCTTAGCAACGAGGCTTTGCGTCGGAGTGATAGCAGACTTGCGATCGTCTGTTGACTGGTGTGAGATGTCGGTAGGGTAAAGCATGTTGCTCTGCTCCATGCTGACGTTCCTCAGCGACGAGGCGCGATTCTGCGCATAGGAGGGCCGTGCACTGGTGCTGCTGTTGTGCGAGGCGTTGCTCTCGCGCCAGGGCATGCTGCTAGAATTGCGAGACGGCCACTCGTCGCTGTCGTCGGTGGAGTGCAACACGTCCGAGTCGGTCTGCAGGGGTGCTGGTGAGGTGGTGGTGCGCCAGTTGAGCCAGGCCGAAGAGAGCGAGCGAAGCCAGCCACTAGCGTTAGAACCCGAGTTGGAACTCGAAATGGAAGCGGTGTTCGAGTTGCGGCGACGTTGGGAAGCGCCCGCGACACCGAAGAGGGATAGTCGTCGCATGTCGGCGGGTCTGGACTCGGATGCGTCGGTGTTGCGCCGCGGAGCAGATGCTAGTGGAGCGGAAGCACGGGATTGGGCCAGTCGGAGGCTGCCGACAGCCAGGCTGAGACTGTCGTCGGTGTCGGTGCGCTGCATGGCGGCATCCCAGTGTGATGGCTCGGTCGTCCTGTGCGACGACAAGCTCTGGGACAAAGCGGACGAGCGCCGAGTAGAAAGACCATCTTGGGATGGTTGAAGCTGCGGCTGTGCGGTGTGATGAGAAGAAGCCAAAGTAGGCTGGTTCATCAAGGTGATGCCGCTGGTGCCCATGAGTGTGTGCTCGCTGGCGAGACTGCGTGAGAGCAGCGAAGCTCGTGCAGTGGGACTGCCGACATGCTCGCTGAAGAGATCCACTGAGGGGGGTGCATGGTGTTGGCTGGCCCTGTCGAGCAGATTGAGCGGGCTGGTGGCAAGCAGCAGCGAAGAAGGTTTGGAGCGAGAGGAGGCAGGTCTGTGAGGCAGTGTGTATGCCGGCGAGGCAGTGCGGTTAAGATCGGATGCGTGCTGTGCCTCCTCGTCGACCTCGTGGGTGGGAGCAAAGCTGGGCACAGAGAGGCGGCGTGCAGCTCTGACGACGTGTGGGAGGCAGATGAAGAGGAAT